>NW_026129410.1:1570137-1657706 GCF_022985175.1 Labeo rohita | reverse complement strand
AAAAAATTGTTACAACTGAACTGACTCTTTGATTATACACAGGCCACAGTGTGTTCAAGATATTTTATTTATTATTGTTATTTATTAATTTATACACTTTTCTTAAAATTAAAATGTACATACATGTAAATATCAAATTACTTACCATTTACTTCAGAATAAAGTAGATTTTAATCCAGTTATGGAAGATCTTCAGTCACCTCAGAAGTAACTCCTCTTGGTCAACAGAGGGCGCGCGCGGGAAAGACAGTGAGGGAAAAGCGAAAACGCGTCATTACGAGAGGCGTGTCCTTTAAGGTACGGCGGGACGTAGGCGATCAGCTGATTAAACATTTTTTGCACGTATATTCGTCTATTTATTAACTACTGTAATTATTATATTTATAATAATTTAATTATGGCGATATGTAAATCTTAATTATGTTCTCTTTATTAAAAATGTAATTATATTCTCTTTATTAAAAATGTATTTTTAAAAACGTTACTAGAATGAATTGGTTTCTGAAATGTTCTGATATAGCATACAGTAACAGAGATAAATTTAATGTGAGCCATTTATTTTAATAGCAACAGCATGGTGAACAAATATGAGCTGGTCACCTTCATGATTTAACATGAAGCGTCCGTAACGGTCACGTCCGTAACGCATAATTAAGGTTGTTTAGAGCAAATAAGTAAGATGAATTGTCCATCATATTTAGCATGGACATATTTTGGCTTTGTATATAAAGTTTAACATTATTTGCATTAATACTTATTATACAGTATAAACTTTATATGTAAATCGTTACGGACGTGACACGGCACTGAAGTGTCATGACTTCCTAAATATATCACTTATAAATGTACAAGGCAGTACTGTTATAACAAAGTGAGTGTATTTATTTCTGAAGCATGCCCCCATCTTTCTGCAAAATGCTTACTGTTAACATAAAGTATAAAAAAGAGAGTCTTTGAGCCCTTTTTTCAAAGCATCAAATATGGTTGACTGAAAATGTAACTTTACTATCTGTGCAAACCTCATATGTGGTGAATAAACAAAGCAATTTCCTTAAAATTTCTATGACAGCACATCAATACAATAAAATACAGACCTTAAAGGACAACTTTAAAAGGGTTTTGTTATTTTGGTAAAAACTTTATTTTTTCATGGCAGGGTTGACATTTGCATGGAATTGCTCCTATGCTGATTTTTTGAGTGCTAGCTTGATTTTATGCTATACTTTATACTATAATTTATTTGTGAAACCACTTTAATAATTTTGTTTTAGACTCTTTTCAGATATATTATCATTAACAACTAGAATAATTTAAGCTGTATCATCTTACCTGATTATGATACTAAACTTACTTTGAATTGAACCTTGTCAGTAAGTGAAACAAACTAATTACTAAATTTGTAATTAGGTCAAATGGACACCAGTTTGGTCAAGCTGGGAGACCAACTAAAACCAGCTACTTCCAGCTTAAACCAGCTAAAACCAGCCAAAACCAGCCAACTGTCACGGTAATGTAGTGAGCAGACCGGAGACTGTAGCTGAGTGCAAACAAACAGGGTTTTATTAAACAGATTGAGAAATTGATGTGCGTAGTCAAATGTAGGAATGACCAGGCTTATCTGAATGCCCTTGTGAATGTTAGTAGATGAAGAGAGTTCGTGGAGAGAATAGTTAAGGTTATCCAGGTGAGCAGCCAGTCTGAGGATCCAATGAAGCGAGGAGAGGTCTGGAGCAATCATACAGGTGTGAACGGTAGACCAGACAGAGAAGCAATGGTGGTGTTGGACTTATAAAGGGTGGGGCTAAGTGGAACCAGGTGATACCGATCGAGAGGGTGCTCGCTGCAGAGCCAGATGGGAGGAGCTGGAGCTCCAGCTCCCCCTCGCTGGAGGTAATGGGTGGAGATAGACACCTAACCACACCCTAACCCTACCCCTTACCCTATCCTAACCCTAACTCCACCCATTAGTTCACACAGAGGTGGAGCTGGACCTCCAGAGAGGGGGAGCTGGAGGCCATTAGGCTCTGCAGTGAGCAGTACTTGTACCGATCAGAACTCTGGAGATTGAGAACGGGTGTGGCTTGCTTCAGGTGACGCGGCTGGAGTAGGTGACTGTGGTGAATGCCTGACACCAACCAGCCTAAGCTGGTTTTAGCTGTTTTTTTTCAGCAGGGTGAAAAGTTCTTAAAAAGCTGTATTTCGCTTTATACCATTCCTTTAAACAATCTTAATTCATTTAAATTATAAAGATACTTGCCATTATATAATATTCAGAAAACATAAACAGAGTATGTAACCTTTGAGACTGTTATTATACAAATAAAAATTTAAATAGTTCACCCAAAAATGAAAATTTTCCTAACTCATCCTCAAGTATGTAAACAAACATTTTTTGGGCAAAATTGACTTTGAGTAGTGAAAAATTAATAAAGATTTTCCCTGCGTCCCAATGTGCATACACTCTACCCTGTCTGCCCTAAATATCATTTTTGGGTGAACTCTCCCTTTCAGAATTAAAGTTAATAGTTGGTTCCATGAATTAAATGGAGAATGATTTCTACAGCAAGTACTGTTTATAAGAACTTTTTTGACCCTCTCATTTCTTTTTCAGTTACAGTGTTACATGTGAGAAACAAATAAACAACAATAATAAAAAAAAAGTTTTGTCTTGCTGACACTTTTCCAATGCATCAACATTTTATCAAACTAAACAGAAAATAGACAAAGTAGACAAGTCAGTAACAACTTCTTCTGTCTTAGTGTACAGAACAAAGCAAAAATACTTTCACATTAACAAAACAAACAACATAACTTGCTGTACAACTTTAATAAAACTTATGCACTTTAACAGAACAGCATATACATAACTGCTAGAAAACATTTTAGGTTAAGGAATCGTCTCTCTTCTTCCTCACTGTGGAAATGTGTTGCTTGAGGAGCATGCAAACCATACATGGGTGGAGGAGGATGAACAGGGTGGAAACTTCTAAAGGTAGGAGGGCCTGGTGTGGAAGAAATGGTCTGCGGTGGACAGTGGACCATAAATTGTATTCCATGATAGTGGAAATTAGTCGCTGCCCCGACATCCACTCTTGCTGCTCTCTTTGGATCCTCTTGTGTCAAGTTGTTTCTTTGTTCAGCCTCTTTGAACTGTCATAATTAAACAACATACTTCTAATGAACAAATTAATTTAACTTTGTTCAGTTAGAATTTTCAAATACAATAATGATAAGTCAATAAAGATTCAACTGTTAGCTACACCTTGCAACAGAGATCATTTTGATTATGTAAAGGCCATTAAAATAAAATAATCAAATATGATACACTAGGCCTTAAAGGGTTAAAAACTAATCTTGATGCTGAAACTCGGGCTGTGGAATATCATCAGTTGATGAAGCTGAAGTCCCTGCATCCTCAGCAGTAGTCCGAAGTCTCCGCAAATATCAGACAAACATGAACAGACTACTATCATACAACTTCAGAACTTTTTGAGAATACCAAGCAACGTTCTCTCTTACGTAGATACAAGACAATTGAAGTAATTTCCACAAAACAACTGTATGATAAAAATAATGGGACAGAATTAACTAAGTTAGCAAGCTAATATTCATGATTTATACATTATATAACATTAACAAATGTAAATGGTATAATTTATGAACAAAATAAGTTAACATATAGAGTTAATGGTAAAGACGTTTTACAAGACGTTTTGTTTAAGCCATTTTTGACCTTTAACCGAAAAAAGAAATCCGCGTAACATGTTTACATGACATTACACACTGTCTGCTTATTAAGCATAATAGGCTTAAGAATGTGCATGTAAACGCTCAATTCTGATGTGAATTTGATGTCTTTTCACTCTCAATTGCCCAAAAGGCCATGCTTGGATTTTTTCCTGAAACATGAAGTTTCTCTTCTGCATTTGTTGTAACTTTGGTCCAAATCAGGAAGAACTGTCAACAAATTGCTTTCTAGCTCATGTGTTTCATTAAGGATGTATTAGGGATGTTGCTTCACTTTGAGGACATCAGCTGTTACTCAATAGCCTGAAGACAAATTAGTGTTTCAACTGAATTACAGTTTTTGCAGTGCATGTAAACATCAGTTTACATAAAGCAACAGTGATTAGTCAGAAGGAGGCAACCCTTTTTAACATACTTTAATTCCCTTCAGTCTTTACCTATTAACTGAATCTTTTTCAGTCTTTATCTCCCTGTACTTCCAGTTTTGTCTTTCTGTTTTTGTTTGATTGCGACTCTACCTGCATTACTCCACAGAACAAAGACCCCGACAATGCACTTACCTTTGATTCTGTTCTATTTAAATCTTTAGGCCCATTTTCTTTCTCTAGCTATAATTTGTGCTTCCAGCATATTCATGTCATTCACCACAGGCATCACACTTGCTTCAGATGCAAGAAATAATGCAATCCCATAAACTTGCGGTCTTCCTCTCCTCCACCTCTATCTTTCTCTGTAGTTCTCTGGAATTGTTAGTCAGTGGTGAACAAAGCTGACTTCATTCCAACCATCACTACCCATTCTGCTATCAATATATTAGGCCTTTTTAACATGAGGTGTGTTAAAATTGTTTTCTAAAACCTTCTGTTTAAAGGTTTTTGGTTTAATAAGTATTATCTCTGTCTTATTTGAATTTAGGAGAAGAAAATTACTGGTCATCCAATACGTTATATCTTTAACATGCACTGTCAATTTGGAGAATTTAAAATTGTACCTGATCTTGATGAAACACAATTAAATATCATCGGCTTAACAGTGAAAACTAATTCCATGTTTTCTAATAAAACTGACAGGGGCCAACATGTATACTGAAAACAGCAAAAGGCCTAAAACAGATCCTTGTGAGGCTTGTGTTCACTGGTCAGACAAGTAAATCAAAACATCTGTAATAGCAGCCTGAAAACCAATATAGTTTTGTAATTGATCTAAAAGTCTGTTATGATCAATAGTGTCAAACACAGCACTAAGATCAAGTAAAATATCTCGTTAGAACTTTATAACTGTCAACTATGCTGCTATTGTCACTGTCACTTATTGGTATTATGGTTTGTTTTTATTGATAGATTGATTTATGAATCATTTTATGTCAGTGTCTGGTCTCAAACTCAATTCAGCTTCCAAGCAGATATGAGTTTGAGCTGGGTGGAACTAAACTGTGCAGGACTGTGGCCTTCCAGGAACTGAGTTTGAGACCACTGTGTTATGTATTTTATTTCAGATTTTGCTCTTCTGGTGTCCCGAGTTCAAGCCCCGGCTCATGGGCTTTTTCCAATCCCATCCCCCTCTCGCTCCAATTTTGCTTCCTGTCCATTCAATATATATCCTACTCAATAAAAAGGTGGAAATGCTAAGAACAAATCTTAAAGAAAACAAAATATTAGTGTGTATTTCAACTTTTTTGTTGTTTTAGAGTGAGATATAATATTCTCTCCAGGGACTACAGATGAAAAATAGCCTTTGGCTAATTCTGGTGCATTTACAGGAATAGTTATTGATGTTCAACATGCTTGTTAACTAAAAAAGGCTCTGTACCTATCACTAATTTGTAGTTGTTGTGTTTCTGCTGGTCTCTTCTTTTTGTGTTTTGTTCATCACTCCTTCAGTGATTCTGCTTGTTGACAGCAGGCATCATCATTAATGGTCAATCATCACAAAATTAAATTCGACACTTCATGTTAATTGTAACTCAGTTAAAACAACAAGATGTCGAGTTGTCGAGTTGACAATTGGTTTTACAGTGTGGCCGGTAAAAGCTTTTTCTGTAGATAATTTAAACATTTTTTACAAATAGCAATTTGTCTCTATGTTGCTGTAATATATAGTGTACACAATGTGAGTGTACACAGAATTCTCCATTAGTATTAGGTTGTGATTTAACCAGTTGACACTTTCATTAAAATACTTCATTTTATCCTCTCTTAATAACATAATAACATCAACAAATTATTGTTACAAAATGCATATTCATTTCATTCTGTTAATGATCCAAATTTCAGTTGAATCTCACTATGATAGACTGATTTTATAACCATTTGCTGCTTTTATTATGCTTTCAAGGTTAGTAGGTGTTAGAACAACTAAACATGTCAGTCGGTTTTGCAAATTCTTATTTTTAATTACTCATTCATTAGTCCAAGTTGTCCCATGACAAACTATATTTTGAACTCTTTGCAACAATAATTCCAGCTGCCATCAATAGTGTGGCACCACAGGTAATCTTTCCCATGGTAACCACATGGGTGATCAGGCGTGCAGGTTTTATAGTTGATAGCTGAGAATTAGTCATCAGAAGTACAGCAATAGCTCCAGTTTTTATCATCCGTGTAGCACCATGGGTTAGTTTCATTGTATTTGGCACAAGCGTAGTCGCTGCAGCAGTATTTCTATCTTTAGCCCTACTTCCCCGACAACAGAGGGTTGCAGTATTGCCAGGACTATTTGTCAATGAAACACCAATAGTAATCTTTACCGTATGTGGCACAGGGATGTTCGTCTCGACATCTGTTTTCTTCAGCCGCAGAAGGAATGTCACTGTCACTACTGATGACATTTTGGACTGCAAGAAAGTTGTTCTGAGCACCTTTGGACATTTTAAGTCTTTGGTGCTCTGGTAATTTAATTGGATTAAAAAAATGATTTTTAGCACTTCAGATGCTGGTTTGTCACTGAAACAGTCATCATGAAAAATCTTAACTGATGGCTTTGACATTTTATATAGTTGATTAAGCTGATTATTCATCTCTGAAACACTCATTAACATTATATTAAATTCTGGCTGGTTTATTCCTATATAACCAAATGAAAAGGACTTGTCAACTTTGCTGTGTTCATAAACAGCTGTCCAAATGTGAGATGGAACTGTGACCCTTCTTAAGTCCGGTTTCCGCTTTGCAGTATCCTGACTAGGTACAGTGCCTGTGACAATGTAGGCAGTCGCCTCTTTATTCTCACTCTTTAGGCTGTCCTTTAAAAAACTTTGTAAATAACCCTCCCAGAGCTTCCAGTGAACACGGATGAAGTAAGCATTTGTCAGTGTAAATGTCACCTTACGGTCCATGGGTGTTGGAACCACGGAATGTGGGTGGGACAGGACCCACCCACTTTTGAAGACCAATGATATCGGACCCACACACTTTTACAGCCTCTAATTCAGCAAATATGTCTGTGCACCTTTTAGAGTGCCATCAGTCAAATCCATTCCGCATTACGAATGCACTAATAGGTTAAGCTCTATGCTCACGCGTATGAGCAGGCAGCATCTGGGGTGGAGGAGTGGACTGAGTGGGCACCGGCACATCAGGTGCAATCATCAAACATATTTAAAAGGAAGCGAGCGCCACAGTCCTGACACATCGCAGTCTTTACTGGGTGGGTTTAGGGAATATTTGCATTTATTCACATCCGATTTGATTAGCTATTGATGGACTGTCATAATTTTGACTAATACAGGATAGTACTGTATGACGCGCATCAGAGGGGATTTAGAAGTGGGTATAGGCTACGCAAAGCCGACTGATAAAGAAGTGGGTATATGCAGTATACTTGGGTATACCCTGCTGCATTACACCACTGCGTGTTAATTAAACTCCATTTGGTTTTCACTAGTTATTTGAGCCTGCTGCACTCCCGAAACACAGCAAAGTAAACAAAGCATCTGAGCATATCTGCTGCTCAGATAAACCTAATCCTACCCGGTACTTTATTCAAACTTTTTGATTATTTCCTTCATTTTTACTTTTATTGAAATCAAATGCCTTTATGATGTAAAATGAGATGTGAAAAGGCAGAAGAACAATTTCGGCAATAGGCCGACATAAATAAATACACTAATTACTCACTTTACCACTTACGCCACTGGATATTTTGACAGTACAAGAAACTGTTACCTGTGGCTCTATGTGCCATGTAGATTTTGAAGTACTTGAGCATTTAGGGTCAAATTTGTAAGCACTCTACAGTGGAATTTTGTTAAAAGTAGAAAAGAGAGTTGCATAAAAGAGAGTTTCTGAGAGATTCTGGGCATTCTGATTCGTCCCTTGTTTTTCTGTGCCTTTGTAGAAAAAGTGGTTACACTCATTAAAGCTATTGACAAAATTCGCCTGAACATTAACATTGCTCAGTGCAAAACAGGTGAGCAAACACAGAAGAAACATGGTCTGCACTGTGTCACCTATTACAGAGCAGCATCAATACCATGTGTGGTTTAAATACACAAAATGTTACTGGTGTTTTTTGTTTGTTTTTTAATGGGGAGGGGATTGTGAGTACAGAGGAATGAGGAACAAAAGTATTTCGAAAACAGTCAAATGTGCAGAACTTTAACCCTTTACCCTGGTCTAGTTCAAATCTAAAATAATTTTTGTTATTTTAAACCAGTTTGACTTTTTTTCTGTCGTATGTCTACAAAAGTTCTTATTGAGAATTAATATAGGTTTAGCTGTAGGTCATATTGATGTTTTATTGAAAATATACACTGACCAGAATTATAAACGCAACACTTTTGTTTTTGCCCCCATTTTTCATGAGCTGAACTCAAAGATCTAAGACTTTTTCTGTGTACACAAAAGGCCTATTTCTCTCAATTATTGTTCACAAATCTGTCTAAATCTGTTAGTGAACACTTCTCCTTTGCAGAGATAATCCATCCACCTCACAGGTGTGGCATATAAAGATGCCCAGCTAACAGGAAACCTCCCTCATCTGCCATTTCCATAACACTTGAAAAATCCAGTTGCCCATGCTTGGACTTTATCATCAGACATGACACCTTGTAAATCAGACAGAGTTAATTAAATTAAAGACAAATAAACAAAAAATAAACCCATATTGGATTCTAAAGGGTATTATTCCATTAAAATAAAATCCCTTTCTTGTGATAACGAAATGCAAAAATTGACATTATTATTATTATTATTATATAGTATATTATTATTATATAGTATAAATAGATTTGAATTAATTGTAAAATTATGTTTATGTTATTAAATTTCATTACTGCAAAAGACAAATAACTTCTGTAATTCAAGATGTCATCAAATCACGAGTCTGTTTTCAGCATGTCGACATCAAAAACAAGATATACTTCAATAATGTAATTGAACATAGGCTACAATCAGGCCCTATGTATTCCCCATACATAAAATAAAGTTGAATCCCTGAAGAGTGATGAATGCAGCCAAGGAAAACATAAAGTTATTTAGGGAAATAAATATTTTAGTTATTGCATTTAAGACTGCTATACGTGCAGCGCAAAAATAAAAGTGTAATATAGCCAATCAAATGAGCTCGAGTGACGTCACTTTAGGGCAGTGGTTCTCAATCCTGGTCCTGGGGGCACATTTTGCATGTCTCCCTTATTTCACACACCTGATTGAGATCATCAACTCATTAGGAGAGAGATCCATGAACTGAACTAATGAGCTGATGATCTCAATCAGGTGTGTTAAATAAGGGAGACATGCAAAATGTGCAGAGCAGGGGGCCCCCAGGACCAGGATTGAGAACCACTGCTTTAGGGTATGAGCATGTATCCATGGCAACGCTGAGCTGCTGAGTGACAGTTAACAGTCTTTCTGGTTATTTCCTCAAACACTGCGTTGAGTTTTCGCTTTTGTCTGGTCGAAAATGTATTTATACTTTCATATTTGTAGACATTAGCTACCGTAACCACTGCGTATCTCGTAATACTTACATTTAATTAAAAGTTTATCTTTTAAAATGTTTGCTGAGGCTGTCCGTCATGTACGGCTGCTGGCCATTAGCATAAACACTTTCGAAGCTAACGTTAGCATGTAAAGTTGAAACGATTAAGGTATATAATATTGACAGATATTTAGCCTAAATATTTAATTTCCATATGGTAAAAACATACACTGAGACACACATGCAGCAAAAAAGCCCATTTGGTACGGATATCTTCATATGTGCGCTAAATTTCAGATCGCATGGTCTAAATCCAAATTATCAGCAGTATTTACAAATCTTTTTCAACAGATAAACGATGGTAGACATATAAAATCATACTATTACTTAATGAGTTCATTTTGTTGTTTTATATTAGAGGACAATGGGAAGAATTGTCATCCTAGCCAACGGACATTGTGAACACCCTATTAGGTCCACATTTGGTCCGCTTTGTAACATTCACTGTCGGTACAAACAAACATAAAAACGCCCTCAGCTGAAATTCTTAAAAAAAAAAAAAATCATCAAAAGAAATTATGTGTCTCCAGTGGGTCTGCAGTACCTAAATTCTACTGAGATATATCACAGTAATCTGGATATCACAGTAATCTGGAAAATGATTATTATTTTGATCTGTTCATCGGTTAATTTACTCAAACTCAGTTCAGTTCAAGGGGACGTTACACGCCAACACAGATATTTTGAAACATTGCATTTCTGTGTGCTGTCTAAGCGATCTGTGTGTGCTTTGAGTCAGTCAGTTTTTTTTTTTTTGAAGTTTATATAATGCTTATATATAATGCCATTATTTTTATTGTTAAATAATAAGGCATAAGTTTACAGTGACTGAAATTTCAACACTACATGAACAGACAGCGATATGCATGCTGGCGCTTTTGTGTGAAGTGCATTTTTGATAAACGGACATAGAAAAGGAACAATGGCCTAAAAATGGCCTAAAAGATGTAGGCTATCAATCGGGAAATTCTATGCGGTTCGCATTTGCACAGATAATGAGTAGTCAGTTGATTCAGTTTTATAGAATATTATGTCATTATGTTAAAACCATTGCTGATTTTTGTTAATTTATATTTTTTTAGGTTTCGAACATACGGGTGGAATCAGACTTGGATAACACCCAACATCTAGAACACACGACAGACGACAGACATGCACACAAACCAAAAAAAGAAAAATATTTTAACAAATAAAAAAAGTATTGATAACGTACTATTGCGTGTGTGATTATTCCTTGGGTAGTTCCATTTTGTCTGATCTAACTAATCACATGTTTACATTAAAATTACCTGTAGCGAATGTTCGCCATAGGTACCCACAATGTTTCATGAACGTCCCGCGAACGTGCCCGTTTTGTCCTCTGGACGTCCTGCAAATGTGCCTGTTTCGTCCTTCGGACGTTCCAGGAATGTCCCCGGTACGTCCCGCGAACGAACTCGCAACGTCCTCATGATGTCTAAAGAACCCTACACGATGACGTCCAGCGGATGTTCGCAGATGCCATTCAGGGGACGTTGTGGCGACCTTTTTTTGTTAGCTAGGTGCTGATTAGACAGTATGATTACTGCACAGGTGTGCCTTAGGCTGGCCACAATAAAAGGCCACTCTAAAATGTGAAAATGTTTTTCACACAGCACAATGCCACAGATGTTGCAAGTTTTGAGGGAGCATGCAATTGGCATGCTGACTGCAGAAATGTCCACCAGAGCTGTTGCCCGTGAATTGAATTCATTTCTCCACCATAAGCCGTCTCCAAAGGCGTTTCAGAGAATTTGGGAGTACATCCAACCGGCCTCACAACCGCGGACCACGTGTAACCACACCAGCCCAGGACCTCCACATGCAGCATCTTCACCTCCAAGATCATCTGAGACCAGCCACCCGGACAGCTGCTGCAACAATCGGTTTGCATAACCAAAGAATTTCTGCACAAACTGTCAGAAACCGTCTCAGGGAATCTCATCTGCATGCTCGTCGTCCTCATCGGGGTCTCGACCTGACTGCAGTTTGATGTCGTAACCGACTTGAGTGGGCAAATGCTCACATTCAATGGCGTCTGGCACTTTGGAGAGTTGTACTCTTCACAGATGAATCCCGGTTTTCACTGTACAGGGCAGATGGCAGACAGCGTGTATGGCGTCATGTGGGTGAGCAGTTTGCTGATGTCAGTGTTGTGGATCGAGTGGCCTATGGTGGCAGTGAGGTTATTGTATGGGCAGGCGTATCTTATGGAAAACTAACACAGGTGCATTTTATTGATGGCATTTTGAATGCACAGAGATACCTTGACAAGATCCTGAGGCCCATTGTTCTTCCATTCATCCACGACCATCACCTCATGTTGCAGCATGATAACGCACGGCCCCAAGTTACAAGGATCTGTACACAATTCCTGGAGGCTAAAAACATCTCAGTTCTTGCATGGCCAGCATACTCACTGGACATGTCACCCATTGAGCATGTTTGGGATGCTCTGGATCGGCGTATACAACAGCGTGTTCCAGTTGCTGCCAATATCCAGCAACTTCGCACAGCCATTGAAGAGTACTGCACTGCGTGAGGCAAATGGTGGTCACACCAGATACTGACTGGTTTTCTGACCCCCCCCCCCCCCGGACCCCCTCAATACACTAAAACTGCACATTTTAGACTGTCCTTTTATTGTGACCAACCTAAGGCACACCTGGTTTAGGTTTAGGTTTAGGTTTATTTGTTTAGCACAAATTTAGTACACGTACAGATCTGTGCAAGGAGGGAATGAAGCCACTCTAGGCTTGTACAGAGTTCCACTCCTATTCATATTAATTCATGACATGCAGGCTAAACACACAATAAAAAACAAACAACAAATGAAGCAAAGCGAGAGCATAAAACAACAAATTCAATAACAAAAAAAAAAACAAAAAATGATCAATCCAGGTAAAATGCAGAAAGAGCAAGCAACCAACGATCAGAAGGATTAATAATACCTAGAAAGGAGTACATAAAGGCTTCAGGCTGGCAATAAAAGACTCTTCAAATGCCTTTTGAAAGCAGAATAAGAGGACATTGATCGCAAAGATGGACTTAATTCATTCCAGAGCTTTGGACCTCTAAAACAAATATTAAATTGATGTCTTACAGTTCGTGTAAAAGGTAAGAGTAAGGTGTTATTACTGTGTCTAGTTTGATATGAGTGTACATGTGAAGTGGGAATAAACAAATTCTGAAAAGTATCTGGAAGATCTTGTTTCCTATATATAAACTTATGCATAAATAAGCATGTTTGATAAATATTTACCTTGTCAATAGGGAGAACTTTAAATTTATTATAAAGGGGTACTGAGGGTGCATATCTATTTGAATGGGAAATAAATTTAAGATATTTCTTCTGTATGACTATTAATTTCTTCAGATAAGTAGTATAGGTAGCTGCCCAAACAATGTTACAATAATTAATAAATGGGAACAAAAAACTATAATATAAGGTTAAATAAGCCGAGGAGTGAATTAAAGGACAAACCCTTCTCAATATACCCAGCATTTTAGCAGACCTCTTAGATACAAAGTTGATATGGTCAGACCATTTAAGACCACTATCAATAATAACTCCTAAAAATTTAGTATGCTGAACCAATTCAATTTGAATGTTATTAATGAATATTTTAGATAATTCTATTGGGTAATGTTTATTAGTGTTACAAAAAATCATAAAGTTACATTTTTTTATATTGAGAGTAAGTCTGTTCCATTGAAACCATTCCGCAATGGAAGATAGTTCCTCATTAACAGTTTTAATTAAAATATTAAAGTCTTGGTGAGAAGCTACAAGGTTTGTATCATCTGCAAATAATACAGGGAGAAGTTTGGTACATGACGTAGCCATGTCATTAATATAAATTAAAAATAGAAGAGGCCCCAATATCGATCCTTGAAGAACACCAATCATAATTTGTGACTTCATGGAGGTATAGCCTTCCAGGTATACATATTGCTCTCTGTTAGCTAAATAGCTTCTAAACCATCTCAGGGCAGCATCCTGCACTCCATATCTGCTGAGTTTGGCAATCAAAATATTGTGACTAACCGTGTCGAATGCCTTACTCAGGTCCAGAAAGACTCCAAGAGCAATTTTTTTATTATCAAGAGCTGAAGAAATGTAATTCACAAGTTGAATGAGAGCATGCTCAGTAGAGTGTCGCTTCCGAAAACCATATTGATGTTTATATAAAATATTATTGGCATCCAAGTGATTAAGTAATCTAGAAAAGACAAGTTTTTCCAAGATTTTCGATATACACGGGAGAATTGATATTGGCCTATAATTACTAAATTCCTTGGAGTCACCGGTCTTGAAAATTGGTATAACTTTTGCAATTTTCAAATCCCGAGAGACAATTCCAGTTTTAAGAGACAATGAGAGAATATGAGTAAGAGGTTTAATGATATAGTCTATTGTCTCTTTAATAAGAACACTTTTAATGCCATCATGACCATGGGCTGCATTTTTAAGTGATAAAATAATATTACGAACCTCTTGTACAGTTGGTGGATCAAAATTTTGGAGTGAAGGATACTGACCTTTGATTAAAGAACTGGGGTCTATATCAGAGCCATTAATACTAGATGCTAATTCAGGACCAACCGATATAAAGAAATCATTAAAGCCATTAGCGATATCAACAGGGTTAGAGAGAACCCCCTTCTTACTATTCATCACTACAGGGGCGGCAAATGGAGATTTAGTACGATTCAATAAGTGATTAATCAAGTGCCATGTTGTCTTAATGTTATTAGAAGCTTGTACAAATTGATTTGAATAATATGCTTTCTTTGCTTTTCTTACTAAAGATGTGAAGTAATTTTTACATTTCTTATAAGTTTCAGTATTAATTGGGGAAGGGTTAAAAATAGACCTCTTATAAAGTTTATTTTTTTTCCGTGAAAGCTTTTTTAATTCATCAGTTATCCACGGCTTCCCCTTAGAGTATTTGTTTCTAGATTTTGTACTCATCAACAGAAATGATACATCTAAGGCCTTATTAAAGGACTTTAAAAATAGACTGTACGCACTGTTAACGTCTTGTGACACAAGTACCTCATCCCATATAATATTACCAACGGCAGATTTAAAATGATCAATGCTGTTTCTAGAGAATTTACGCTATTTATTTGGCCCATCCTTAGGATAGCTAGACATAGGATGGCAGGAGTGGATAAACTGGAAGACAGGAAAATGGTCAGAGACGTCACACGTCAGGATACCTGAAGTGACCTCAAAATTATAAGAGTTAATCAAAATATTATCAATGAGAGTAGCAGATGAGGAGGTGATTCTGGAAGGTTTAGTAATAAGAGGGAAAAAATTGAAGGAATAAAGTGCATTTAAAAAATCAACTGTTTGTGTTAAATCACAATTTGAGTAAATTAATATTGAAATCACCGAGTATAAAACATAGTTTACTTTCTTTAGTTATCAAGTGTGGATTGGAGTGCATCAATAAATGTGTTGTAGTCTGAATCTGGTGGTCTATAGATACATCCGATCAGAATGCTCTTTCCATTAAATTGCTGATAAGATGAAATTTCAATAAATATAGCCTCTGTGTTAGTGGTATCAAATTCGGCACTAAGTTCATCTCTAGCAACAGCAGTAAAGGAATTCAAAACATATAGAGAAACACCCCCTCCTCTTTTGTTTTTTCTACAAGAATGAAATGATATATAATTAGGTAGGGGGAATAAATTAAATACATCATCAGTCAGCCAAGTCTCAGAAAATGCCAAGACTGAAAAGGAAAAACTTATGGTAGACAGAAAAATTTTCAATTCGTCATAATTTTTAGGCATACTACGAATATTCAAATGAAAAGTAGAGAAAAGATTTTTAAAAAAGTTTATAGTTTGATGCAGTGAGTTTACTTGCCCTTCAGAGTAATAGTTACAAGACAGTTTTAATAAATTTAAATTAGATTGATTTACATCAGGATTAAAGAAACTATCATAGATGCCACAACTGTCCAAATTCTGCTCAAACGGGTTAAAAATAAAAGAGTTAACGTCAGAAATGGGCAAATCAATAGAAGCCATAAAAATTAAACTGGCATGAAAATCGACACAGACTCACGTGATAGAAACTAATAGTCCTCTGGTTATGAAGGCCTCCTACTTCGAATAGGCCAAAAACCGAAGTTAACTGAATATTCCGTCTGTCCCAGAGACTTGCGTTATCATCATCCATAATCAGCGACATAAATAAACAAATAAATAAAATAGTAGGTCCGCACATCCGCAGCTCGTATTGTGACTCAGCTCTAGTCATCATTTGTACAAGTTCAAATCGTCCATTTCTTTCACCATCAATACTCTTTCGTCTTCTGGTGTCGCTCCATTCGTTCGGATATAAACTTTACAATTCCGAGTCCAGGTCGCTATGATCCTTTTAGCCTTTTTCAATGGCCGCGCTGCATAAGCAATATTCCCGTTCTTCCTCGTTAGATGTTCATTCACGAACACTCCCGTGCCTTTTAACTTGAACCCCTGTTGCAACAAGCCGACCTTGTCCTTTCTGTTGACAAAGCGGATTATAATTGCCGGTGAGGTAGGACTATTTTTGTTATTCCGAGGGAGTGTATGACAGGCCGAGATCTGATTTCTGTGAATGGGAATATCCTTGCTACCGAAGAATTGGATAACCTGGGATTCCAGGGTCTCCATCTCAGCAGTTGTATCATCAGCATTGTTTCCCGCAGCGACATTGGAATAAGCACGATGTCGTGTTTTCAATCCAGAGATAATCAGATCATCCAAACGGTAATATTGCTCTGCAACATCCAGTCTTTTTTCCAATTCTTTAATCTGATCGTCTTTCTTCTTTAGTTTAACTTCATAGCCGCTCACCTGAGCTTGTAATAGATTCACCTGTTGCGTAAGCTGCAGGATCTCCATTTGTTGCGTTGCAATTTTGCCGACCTCTAGTTGGATTGAGGCCAGAGTTTTTTTAATATCTTCCATATTGACGATAATCGTAAGCTTTCTCGTTGTTGTGATGCCGAGCAGGCACTTCGATCACTTTTGCTTGGTTTCAAACAGGCATTTTAGTTGCTTTAGTTGCTCTGTTTGCTTCAGCCATGCTGTACCATGATATGTCAGCCATGAGTATGACCTGTGCAATAATCATGCTGTCTAATCAGCATCTTGATGTGCCACACCTGTGAGGTGGATAGATTATCTCGGCAAAGGAGAAGTGCTCACTAACAGATTTAGACAGATTTGTGAACAATATTTAAGAGAAATAGGCCGTTTGTGTACATAGAAAAAGTCTTAGATCTTTGAGTTCAGCTCATGAAAATTGGGGGCAAAAACAGAAGTGTTGTGTTTATAATTTTGGTCAGTGTATTTATTTTACCATTATGGTGATAAGTGTTTTATTTAGTTACGTACTTGGGGTCTGTTCTTTGTACCTCATTTAATATATATGAGATGATTTGAGAGATGCCAGATCTTCTAATCCTGATAACTGATCTCTGGCTAATCTGGTTTTTCAAACAAATTTGCTAATTTGATTAAAATATCTGGATTAAGTTGTCTGAGATTAGTGTGTGTTCTTGTGTTCCCTAAACAGGGCAGATGTATAGGTACACAAATCCACGATCAACAATGCAGTGATTGGCTGGTGGTGAGACAGCAACGTAATGACCAGGGGTGTGAAGTAACAATTTCTGTAACATGAGTATTTGTAATTCAAGTAGTTTTTATCAGTAATTGTACTTTCGTGATTAGTTTAACCTTCTGGGGCCTGTGGGTGTTTTGTGGCCATAGAGAAGTTTTGACATGCCTTAACATATTGTTTTTCCTCAGTTTCTAAAAAGCATATTAATGTCTAAAATCTGATTACACTGTATTGATGACAAACTGGGCTACAACCCAGACAGCAAAATGACTCTGAAGCTGATCCGCCCCAGAGGTATCACAAGCCACGGAATAGATCCGCAAAATGGTTTCGTATTGGTGTCCACTTGCACAGCGCAACCGAATCGGAACAGATAAGGATTACAGATTAAGGAATCCCGACCAGATCCAGTCCAGACCCTACCAGTTTCTACAAATAAACTGGTTCATCTGGCCCGAATCCGATCCGGACCCGTTGTTGGAATAGCTCATCCGGCCCAGAACCAATCTGAACCCGTTGATGGAGTAGCTCATTGGGCCCAGATTTGATCTGGACCCATTCATTGACTGGACAGACCAATTCAGAGTAGACATCACAGTTACGTCACTTGCAGCTGCATACATAGTGGTGGCAGAAAAATACTGGTAACAAGTGGATGGAAATGGGTAAATTCCATGGAATAAGAGAGGAAAAAATGGTCCCTTTTGATGCCAAAATCGGAATGCAAATTATTTTAATATAATAGTGTCGTTAAAGACACCATTTAAAGCTAAACGCAGATGTTTAAATGGACTGGACGGGACCAGCAGAGACGAAGGAGAGAGTAATAAGTATTGGTCCATATTGTCCTTATGGCATATATGGCTTGCCATATTATACATGCAACCACAACGAAAACAACATGAAATGACTTTAAGAACCGAACGAGGCTTGAAACAAACTTAAATACCCAGGCTAATGAGACAAGACAGGTGATTAAACAATGACGTCATAATCAGAAACGGAACAGGAAAGACCAAAAAAGGACACATAAGGGAAAAATCAACGAAACAGTCCACAGGGGTATGACACTGAGGATACTTGTCCCAAATTAGAGCATTTCTTGCGGTCAATATTTAACACCCTTTCTGTGGTTCTTCAGTACAGATTAGAGCCAGAACCACTTGTGGCATTGTTTGGAGTCGCTTCAGAGCAGTCATTGTTTTTAGCATAAACGTGTAAAATTCTTGCCTTCTTTTCTTTGTTAGCACGTAGAGCTATTCTACTAAAGTGGAAAGATCCTCTCCCACCTACACATATTCAATGGATTAAAGAAATGATGTCTTGTTTCTACCCAAAAAAGATTAGATACTCATTAAGAGGATCGGGAAAACAGTTCTTTAGGGGTGGCTCCATTTCTTTGATAATGTCGACACTTTTAAATAATGTCCTATTATTGATTTGAATTTATTTATTTTTCTTTTTTCTCTTATCTGAGTGTATGTGTTGGTTTTTTGGCTAATGTAGATGTGTATGTATATATTTGTGTATGTAGGTATGTATTTTATTATTATTATTTTATTTTTCTTTAAGCCTGTAATTCCTTTCTAAATTAATGGACAGCATGAACACTACTTTGGGGATTTGTGGGTAAGGGTTGGGAGATGTGATATATCTTGGGAAAATCAATAAAAAATATTAAAACCAAAAACATCAAAACTTTGTTTATATATATATATATATATATATATATATATATATATATATATATATATATATAAGCAAAAACACTGAAGAAGGAATAAAGACTGTATTCTACTGGGAAAACAATGATACTTTAATTTAGTTTTGTTTTTTGTTTTTTTGATGATTTCCCAAAAATTGCTTTATTGAATGCACATTTGTTGATTAAGCACATAGTTTACTTTCATCTCGAAGGGGATTCTTGCATATCTCTACATACCTCTGTTGATGATCATGTGGCTCTTCTGCCCCAACAAAACCACTTAACGAACATATGAACCATGTAAAGGTCAATCAGTTAAGCTGCCCCCACATACAGAAGTTAAATTCCAGATAGCACAGTCTAATTTAATGATCTCATGATTCTTTGGAAGTTATGCTTTCTAAGGGTGTAGACAGGGTGGGTATACCTTTAGTATAAAAACACTGATACTTGTTCTCCATATCACTCACAAGAAGGGTAAGTTATTTTCACTTAACACCTTTATAGTCAGTTTTTTAGATATCCTTCCAGTTACATGTAGTATTATCTGAGACATTTTTTAAACCAAACAAATCTGTGGTTCTGCTTTAGTATATTTTAGAAGAACTCATTGCACAAATTGTAAAACGAACCCAACAAAAACAAAACTAAGGATGGCTGATAGCAAAAGTAAGTATTATTTTATTTCATTATTTCAACAGACAACAATACCAGCCATCAATGTGATCTCTTCAGTCTTTACAAATATGCAGTTGTTGTTTTTCTCTCACCAGTGGCTGTGTGGCTGTGTGCCTGTGGAGCCCGGCATTTGTACAAGAGCTTCTCCCTGCTGCCAAAAAGACAGCTCTTCCCTACCATCTCTCTTACACTTTTTAACTGACATTTTAGGTAAAATATAAAAATTAACACATCATCTTGTTTCGGTATGCTTCTTGTAAATATGAAATGGATTAAGAGCAATAAGAGTTCTGAATGTTTTGTCACTATTGTCAGCACTGACTTTTTTTTTAAAGTCAAAGATGCTTGATCTCATATCTCTTCCTTCTCACAGTGTATTTTGACAAGTGAAATCTGGTTCAGTCACTGGTTCCCATGTTGACAAAAGCTGTGAAGAAAAACAAGGCCATTCTGGCAGTCAAGTTTCTAGGAAAAGCACAAGTCTGGATCAAAGAAATTATCAGTGAAGTGGACAGGATAGTGGAAAAGTAAGAACATTTTCCATATGAAACTTTAATCACGTAAAAGTATCAACACGTTTTAAGCTACATTTTTAAGCTAGATAAACCAGCCCATTGCTAGAAAATGTTAACTTCACAGCAACATTTCTTTAGCATTGTGTAGGTATGAATTACACAACAAAGATGTGGCATCATCCACCAGTGATGTTGTCAAGGAAAAATTAGATACTGATAAAAAGATTACAGAACAAGACCAAGAGATAAAGCAGACTGAAAATACCCTGAATGATCTGAAATCATAATTTAAAAAAAACACAGAAGAGCTTGCTGAAATTGAGATAAAGGTAAACAGCAAAAGCCAAGAGATTCAAGAATTTGCCAGATCCATAACCCAAACAAGTAAAGACCTCGACATCTTGGCTGTAGTTGTTCTGTTCTTCGGGCTAATTGTGAGAAGCATTTATGATTCTGTTCATGATCCTGAAAATGTTGCCTGTATGAAGGCTCTTGAAGCTGAAAGGAATAACCTCATCGCTGATAAGACTGCTCTGAAACAAAAGCAGTGGCAGCTCGAACTTCAGATCATTGATTGGCAGATGAAGTTTGCCAAAGCCAATTTTGACCGGAGTAAGTCATTCATTTTATGTTGTCGTAAGAACGTAAGAATCAGTGCACTGTGAGTGTACGTATGTGTGTGTGCATACATACATGAGTGTGTGTACACACACACACAAATACATACATACGTACATGTGTGAATAGATAGTGCACTATCTATTCTATCTATCTACGTCTTATGACATAAAGTGAATGCTGAATCAATGTGCAATTTTTTTTTATAACCTGACCCCCACACAATACAGTCATCTCACCCACTCAGACACACACACTTCATCCCTCTCACACTTATATACTTACCTGGCCCCCACACAAAACACTCACATACATATGACATCTTTAATGATTAACACTGATCACAGTAAAAAGTGCACAGTAAATCAGAGGAATAACCGCATCATTTCACTACGTCTTGCTGGATAACTCTGTGTATGTCACAAATTACCTTTGTATTCTTATATTAATGGAAAGATCACATAACGTTTGTCAAAGTTTTTGTGCATTTTACACATTTTCAGTCCAAGCCTGATGCAGGGCAGTTCTGCCGGGTTGAGGGGTCCCTGCTGCAGTTTTACCAGTAAAGAAAATGGCTAATTAAAATTCATGTGGAGGACCACATAAGCCATGCAGTGGTGCGTGGAGGTATGATGAGAGCATTTCTCTAGATATTGATATAGATAAATAAATATATATAAATCATACATATGTTTGTATGTAGAATCATGAGGTAGCCTAAATGATGAGGTAAATACTTTTTAGTGGACACATATACCTTCCAACAAGAACTGTTTGTCTGATCATTCAACTGTTCATTCAACTGCTTTGACTTATGATGTTTGTAACAAATATTTTGTTAAACACAACCAGTCAAAAGTTTTTGAACAATAAGATTTTTAATGTTTTTTTTAAAGAAGTCTCTTCTGCCCACCAAGCCTGGATTCATTTGATCCAAAGTATAGCAAAAACAGTAACATTTTTAAATATTTTTACTATTTAAAATAACTGTTTCTATTTGAAACAATTTTCTATATTTCTATTAAAATGTAATTAATTCCATTGATTTCAAATGTGACTTTTAGCATTACTCCAGTCACATGATCCTTCAGAAATCATTCTATATTCTGATTTGCTGCTCATTATTATTATTATTATTACTACTACTACTACTATTATTATTAAGTTGAAAACAGCTGAGTAGATTTTTTTCAGGTTTCTTTGATGAATAGAAAGTTCAGAAGAACAGCATATATCTTAAATAGAAATCTTTTGTAACATTATAAATGTCTTTTATCATCACTTTTGATCGATGTAAAGCATCCTTGCTAAATAAAAGTATTAATTTCTATGATATGTTAATTCTATAATAAGGTATATATATACACACACACTGACTCCAAGCTTTTGAACAGTATAGTATATAATGTTACAAAAGCCTTTTTATTTCAGATAAATGCTGATCTTTGGATCATTCTATTTATCACAGAATCCAAAAAAAAAAAAAATGTACTCAACTGCTTTAAATATTGATGATAATCAGAAATGTTTCTTGAGCAGCAAATCAGCATATTAGAATAATTTCTGAAGGATCAAGTGACACACAAGTGTCAGGGGTCGTGTGCGGGAAGGAGGAGTAGGGACAAGGAACTAATACAAATGTGCTTTAATAATAATATCCAACAAGGGAACAGAAATGAACAGAAACAGCAGGGAAAACACACGCCAACTTAACGTTAAGAATGGACGAATAACAAGGAACTGAATCAAACTTATATATGGTAGCTAATAGACACGGACAGGTGTGAGTAATTAACCAATGACGACATTAACAAGAAACAGAACAGGAAAGACCAAATAAGGACACAGGAGGGCAAAACCAACAAAACCACAGGGGTGAGACATTACTCCCCCCTCCCGTAAGGCACGTCTCACACCGTAACATACACACCGGATGGGGAGGAGGAACACCTCCAGGGCGGATCAGGGAGCCATGGAGGGTGAGGGAGCCATGGTGGGTCAGGGAGCTCAGGGAGCCATGGCGGGTGAGAGAGCTCAGGGAGCCATGGTGGGTCAGGGAGCTCAGGGAAATTTTCTTGGGGGAAATTAGGGTATTGTCAGCCCGGGAGAGTACAGGAGAACCGGGCTTAGGAGGCGTTGGCTCAGGAGGGCGCTCTGGAGGTGCTGGCACAGGAGGGCACTCAGGCGGCACGGGCTCTGGACGGCGCTCTGGCACTGGAGGACTGGACGGGACCAGCGGAGATGTGGGAGGGTTGGATGGGACCAGCAGAGACGAAGGAGAGAGTAATCCATAATGGTCCATAACGTCCTTATGGCATATGTGGCTTGCCATATGAGAAGCCAGCGGCCCAGAGCGCGGGGCGGCGGCAGGCTGACTTGAGTGCGGGGCTGCGGCTGGAGTCCTTGAGCGGGCCGTGGCTGGAGTCCGTGAGCGGGCCCACGCTCAAGTCAGCCTGCTACCGCTTCGCGCTCAAGTCAGCCTGCCGCCGCCCCACGCTGGGCTGAGGATGAGGGAGGAGCTCTGGAGAACTGGGGAGAGCGAGGGAGGGCTGGAGGGAGTAAGCCTCTTGGAGCAGCAGGTGGAGGACACTGGCTGGTGGTGAGCTGGAGCGTCCACGTGTTTTCGGATGGGGGGAAGATTAGAATCTTCCACATCGACATAGAAGTTGGAATTACTGAGAGCAAGGACATAGTTAATAAATTCCGCTATGGGTCTGCAGCAATCGTCAGTCTGTTCTTCTGTCAGGGGTTGTGTGCGGTAAGGAGGAGCAGGGACAAGGAAGTAATACAAACATGCTTTAATAATAATATCCAACAAGGGAACAGAGACAAACAGAAACAGCAGGGAAAACACACACCAACTTAACGTTAAGAACGGACAAAAACAAGGAACTGAATCAAACTTATATATGGTAGACACGGATAGGTGTGAGTAATTAACCAGTGATGACATTAACAAGAAACAGAACAGGAAAGACCAAATAAGGACACAGGAGGGCAAAACCAACAAAACAGTCCACAGGGGTGTGACAACAAGACTATAATGATGTAATGATGCTGAAAATTTAGCTTTGATCACAGAAATATATTACACATTAAAATATATTCAAATAGAAAGCTTAAATTTTGTTATTTTGGATCAAATAAATGCAGGCTTGGTGAGCAGAAGACTCTTCTTTTAAACAAAAAACAATAAAAATCTTTTGGCTGGTAGTGTATATTTTTGTAACATTTTAAATTGAATTATTTTTGTAAAATAATAAATATAAAATGCCCAAAGAAGTAATGTATGTCTTTTTATTCATCTTTAAGTATGTGGAGGTCCTGGACACATTTCATATGAAGTTGTGACGAACAAGGCCTGAAGGTCAATGTCAGGTTACTAATTTAGACTATCAAAGCAATCAACCTCTATTTAGCCTATGTATGTGTAGTCTACTGCATATGGAGAACTGTTGATTCTGTCATTCAAATGTTAACACTTTATGATACAATACCAACGTTTACAATAATTTTACATACTTTCACAATACCAATATCAAACTGTCCCCTTTAAATTTGATACATTTAAAATTCGCCTAAAATCGATCGTAATAAATGTGAATTTATCTCATTACATAAAAGAACATGATAAGGTTTAAAGGTTTTTATTAACAATTAGCCTAATGTAGTCAATGCAAGCCTATTACAGGCTCTCATGATGATGAAATCAGCTCCGTATATTAGACATATTAAATATATTAGATTTAAGTTGTGCCATTTTAGCCTAGACATCCTTTACACAAATAAGAAAACGTGTATTAGTAAAACGAAGGACAATGGCCTATTATTTCATATAGATCCCCGAAACTACAGTAAGTTGCTACGACATACTTCCGGGTTTCCCCGGTATAAGGATTGGGGAATCACAAGGTGACGTATTTGATATGGGCGTGACTTTCGATGCTCGGACGTGGGCAGGGTTGTATCGGTGATGGGTGTGATGTCTGACATCACGCATGGATGTGGGCGAGGTTGAATGTCCACCGCAGGCAAGAAAAAAAAAAAAAATCAAATGTCCGCCGCAGGCTGCAGCGAGCCCTACTTGGCAGTTTTTGCTACTCAGTCCTCAGACATATTTTTGAAGGAGGCTTCTAACTGGTAAGCATGCTTAAATGTATATACTGTTTTCATTGGCATATATAAATGTTACAAAGGAAAATAAACTAAGGCTTTTGTGTCCTCCTCCGACAGAATGCTAAAGGTGCTATTGCAAGCACGTGGCAGCACCAAGGGAGTTTGGAAACACTGATGCTTCCTGAATCATGTGCGAGTTTAATTTTTAGTCTTTAGACCTCTTGGCATTTTAGACTACTTTTCCTCAAATGTTTAAAGGTAGATGGCAAAAAAGTTGCACACACAAGGTAAGATTTGCAAGAGTTAAATTACCAAATGCAAGAAAAGATTCCTAAAGGTGGAAATAGCGTTCAAGTGTGAGGGGGAAAAAAAACGTGTGCAGCATTTTACTGTTCTTCGTAAATGTAATTCACGTATTGTGGAACTGCAGACAAATAAATGTCAAAAAAAGTATTTTTTTTCGGATTGTGTTTATTTTCAGTTTAACAATACTAAAATTAAAACAATAATTAAAACAATAAAATGCTGCACATCTTTTTGTTTTTTCTTATAATTGAAACAACACATTTTCCATCTTTACAAATCTTCTCTTGCGTTTGCAAGATTAATTTATGCTTGCAATCTTGTGTAAACTTTCAAAAATCTTACCTTGTGTATGAAAATCTTTTTGCCATAATTTTACATTTATAGAACAGTATTCAAATGTTTCAAACAACCATTTATATTCGAATTTTCCATAGTGTTTATCACAGTATAAATTACTTAATTCCTAGGCTTAATTGGCTGTTTATTTATAAAGCACTCAACATTAATATATTTGATGTTAAATACTGATTGTAAATGTTTACACATATTTCATGTACTAGCGATGGGCGATATCTTATCGTTTGCGATATACCGGTAAAAATCTTCCCGCGATAATAACAATAAAGTTTAGTTGTTGACATATTACTAATATGTGCAACAGTGCGGAGTGACATGCTGAAGGCGGACGTGAAACTAGTATATCGCTGAATGAGGAGCTACAATCTGGAACTGGTTTGGTCAAAACTCCTATCATTATGGGGACATCACAAAAAACTCTGCATTCTTAGATTTTCAAGAAAGATCATGATTTATAAGCCATTTTCCTCAAACAGATGTCTCCACAAGATCAAAAATGACTGGTATAACTATATTTGTGTATACCAGTACACATACACTCACCTGTTTTGTTAGCATGACATGAGAAAAAGCATTTATAATAATTTAAAAATTGAATTAAAAGTAATAAAATATACAAAACAAAAGGCAGATTAATAAGCAAGTTGCGTTCACTGATGTTACCAATATGGCAGATGTGTGTAGTGATGGGAGGGGCTCCAGTCCAGGACGGCCACTTTACCGAACTGCACATGTGCCATCCTTACTTCCTGCAACTACAAAACACATAACCAGAGGTAACATTGTTGCTGTTTTGTTACAGTACAGTACTCAAACATGCTCTCACCCCAAAGCAGGAGTGTAGACCAAATGTCTTTTATGCTATATTCCGCAGATTTATAATATCCCAAAAAGTGGCACGTGAAAAGGTGGGATACAGAGAACAGTCAAAGCAACTTAAAGCAATACTGCACAGGTCGATCAGTGTATGACATCAAAGTACTGTGAGATATAGATATAGAGAGCAGACTGCTTTGCATGCTTTCAAATCTCTCTCACGGTAATATGAGGTCATACACTGATCGATATGTGCAGTTCTGCTTTAAGTCGAACACACCTAATATGTACTCGTATTTGCATCGCTTTGACCGCTCTCTGTATCCCACCTTCTCAAGTGCCATGACTGGTCAATTCTGTACAATAGCTGCATGTTATAGGTCAAACTACTTTTTGTTAAATACCTTAAGCAAGTTTGAAAACAGAAAGACAAAGCCAACAATTTATTCATGAGAATGAACTCTTTTAACCCAGTCACTGCACTGTATTACACATGAGATGCCTCTGTTAGATGTACTTACTTCCTCTATCTCTCAGAGGAGACTGACATACCCTTCCTCTGATGGGTCCACTTTGTCCAATGAGACCAGAGGGGAATTTGGAACGAGGATCTCTTTGGCTCTTCTTTCCAGATCTTCAGTCAGGCTCAGTGGGGCAATTTTAATTTGACGATTTGATTTGAAGATGCTCGGCTTTCCATACTTGTTTGACAAGGTATGGTTTTTCACCAAGTAGCTGACCCTTGCCTCAAATTCTGGGGTATCACCTAGGATGTATGAAATGAAACATAAATCACTTTCAAGTAATTAATAAAACTGGGAAATCTATTAATCCCCTGGAAAATGTATAAATCAAGCAATCATTTATCAGTATGTGGATAAAAAGCTTAAAGGGTTCATGAACCGCATTTTTAAATGGTCCTCTCAGGTGCACTTATGTTAGTAGGGCTTTTACATCAAAAACTGTCATAAATTGCTGTAATTTCTAGCTTGATGTAATCCATCTAATTTGTTATCCTTCTGATTTAAATACTCCAATTAAAGGGGCATTTTTCCTTAAAGCCTTCAGTGCAAATGTCCACTGCTATGATTAACATCTTTTTCATACAAAGTCTGTATTACATGTGGAACTCTTTTGAAAAATTTCGTTTTATATAAGCATCCTTTGAAAGGTAATATTATTTTTAGTTCAGTAATCCTGTTTTCTGTCATCGGTAAGTTTACTGACACACCAATGGAAGGGCATTGAAGAATTTGATGCAGTTTTTGTCATCTCTGTAACATCGTAATCATGAGGAAGTAGAAAACAAGTCAGATTGGTATCTTGTTTTCAATAAAAGCAGTTTTTCATGACCCCTTTAAATAATTACTGTGTTCTCAAGTCATAGTTTAATAAAATGTTAAGTGATTTTGATGTATATTACAAGTCTGTTATATTATTAAATGAACAGTATTGTGCAGAACTTTCAAGAAACTATGCATGACTGATGTTTCAATTTTCAGGCATTTTGACATTAATTGCAATTAGAGTTATTTATTTACACACAGGTATTTTGCACAATACTGTACTGAATGTAGTTTTTCATCAAATATGTAGAATATATAAAAAATTGTAGAGAAATAGTCCAAAAAGTTTTTAAGGCAATTGAAATTGCTAAAGTTGCAGTGGCCTTGTCTGATCTGTTGTACAATTTAAATTGTGTGTAAATGAAGATGTTACTACAGATGTGCACTGCCTGGTTAGAGCTGTTAATCATGACCAAAGTTCTAGCTAAGATTAATATACTACAGTTTTTCTTAAATGTCTGTTGAAGTCACACGATTTGGCTTTTGTCCTAAGATCTTAGTGACAAGCAGCAATTATAACGGACTATGAAAACTTTGTTCACTGTTTGAGTTGTTCAGTGATTGATTCTTTTTTTGTTGATCTATTGATTTTACAGGTGTTTGCTCAATGGGTCACAGTTGTTCCTGCTATACTCACCATTCTTAGATGACATGTAAGTATTACTGCCATCTGTCACAACACTGAAAGCTGTTTCTTTATGTTGCTCCACTTCGATTTTCACTCCACACTTCACATAGGACACCGCCTTTCGTGTTACACGCGTAGCAACACATTTGCATTTAAATGGCTCTGGACGGCTGGAGTATGCGTGGCCATTGTGATGCTAAGAAAAAAACACAAAAAGGGTAGTTATGAATCTTGCTGATCTGGTTCAAATAGAACATAATAGGGGTGCAATGGTACATGTATCCGTACCGAACGGTTCACGGGGAAATTCCAAATGGAAGTGATCATCCCTATGCCCCACTCAAGTGTTTGGAATGCACTTGGCAAAGAGAGATCTAAATCTAAAATGTATGTTTATTTGCAACAGTAATGCTAACAACAATATAATGTCATTAAAATAATGACAACAATAATAATGTCATTAAAACAGCGACATCTGTTGATGAACACGGGAACATGCCAGCTGAACATAATGAGGAAATTATGTCTCTCTCTTTGCCAAGTGCATTCCAAACTACTAATGGCACGCACGTGCCCTGCTCACTCCAAAGACTAAATTCCAAGGGCTCTGCCCTTCGAAGGGAGTGGGGCATAAGAATGATCACTTCCATTTGGAATTTCCCCATGAACCATTCGGTAAGAATACACGTACCGTTACACCCCTAGAACATAATGTAACATTAATAGTACAATAGGATTAATGATAAAAAATAAATATATATAAGGTCATACCTTCATAATCTTTTAAAAATCACTAATGCAATTTGAAATGAGGTAAAAATTTACTTCAGAAAATACTTTTTCCAGTCAGAAACCCTTTTCTCTGACCAAATCCTGTCAAAATATATTTATTATATTGTCATGGCTATTGGCGCCGAGTAAGTATTGCAAAGATGAAGTTGGACCTGACTCACTATCTCCTCATTGGATGTGTCTTTAGAGAGAAATCATCTTTAGGGATTTTATAATGAAAGAGTTTTTGTTTTTGATTTGAATTATTTCATTTCAAAGTAGTACATCAAAGCTTTCTACAGATATGTTTATCATGTCAGTGAGGCTAGTATTTGCTGAGTTTCGGTTTATCAGAAGCACTCCTACTCAAAACCGAAACTGAAAAAAGCACATACTGTTTTTTCCCCCTTTTTTTAATTTTATAAAAGCACGTTTTGTTGATATTTTGAGTGCACACAAATAAAAGTAGACCCTTTACAGTTCTGAACATTGTATTACTTTTACCTTTATGAGCAAAAATGACGGCGTATTTTAAAATGTTTCCAATGCAAGTGATTGCGCTGGCACCTCCATGTCCTGTAAAGCGCGCTTCAGCTTCCACTCTCCACACAAATGTTGGCTATGTGTCAGTGCTAGTGATGCGCGGATGGCGGTTATAGCCGCGGGCGCTGCAGATAATCCATGGGTCGGTTAGGTCAGGTAATAAAAAAATGCATTCTGATTATTTGCGGGTGGGTTGCGGGTGGGTTGCGGGTGGGTCGCGGGTGGATGAGATAAATCAATAATGACGCAAATGTTAACATTTTCTAAAATATGAAACATTTTTAAATACGTTTTTCATCAGGCAAACGATTTCATTTGTGTGTGTGTTCTTCTGTTCGAGAAGTTACAGTAACTGAAAAGGTGACATTCCAGATAAAGTTTGAAGGGATTTACGCCTGTGTTAAGGGTAATATGCAGTGGTGTAGTGCAGTACCTGCGTATACCCATTTCTTTATCAGTCAGCTTTGCGTATACCCACTTCTAAATCCCCTCTGCTGGTCATTACTTTAAAAAACCAAAAACTTGCATTTAACAAATAAAAACAAATAAAAAATGCTTTAAGAAGTTTTTTAAAAAGCCATCACATTTAAAAAAAGGTTTAAAACCTAATAATTAAACAGAATAATTAAAGGTTCTCTCTTGAACTGCACCTTCATTTCCATTTTCCTTTTCAGTCTCTTCATTTTCCATGATATCTCTCTGCGTCTCACTTAGTGTGTTTACTTTTTTCCACTAATTTTCTTGTACCTGTACCTTTTCCCATCAGCCATCTACTGTTATGAACCTTCTAGCAAAACAACCACCTCATTGTATTCTGTTTGCAATAACATAACTTTATTTTAGTTCAGTTTAAAGTATCACATTATGACCATGGGTTGTTTTATCAAAAATTACTTAAATAATATAGACTTACTAAAACTATATTTTCTAAATTGCCTCAATCCTATTTTAGGTAAAAATAGGAAAAAGTAATACCTCTCTCAAAAGAAATTTGAAGTAGACATATGGTAACCTATGTCCCACTGTACAGTTTGTTTGTTTTTAAGTGCATTTTAAATCACAAATCACATAAAAACACTCTGATGCGCCATGCCGAACCAAACTGAATTGAAAACCGTGGTTATAAAAACCCGTGGTTATATTGAACCGTGGGCTAACTGTATTGTTGTATTCTTAGTTAAAATATGGTTAGTGTAGCAAAGCCATGGTTAATTTATGGTTACCACTAAAAAAAACTTTTTTTTTTTTTATGTCAGAATTTTTCTGAATTTCTTCAGTGCAGCAGATGTGAGTGAAATGGCCTTGGAGAATCATAGTTTGATCATATTTTGGGTACTACAAACATTTGGCAATGCTTTTATTTTTATGCATGATGTAAACTATGGCTGTGGTACAAATGACAATGATTGAACAAGGCTGCACTTCTGTATGGCATATATCCATTTTAACAGTACAAATTTTCCCATTACTGTATGTGTGGTGTTGATTAAGAGACTCAGAGTTACATTTTTACAAGTGATCTGACCAAAAATTATGATGGCACTGTGATATAGAAAAGAAAAATATAAGAATTAGAATTAAATTAGAAAGACAAACACAGGAAACACCTTTAAGCAGGTTATTTAGCCTATACGTGCACTCAGTATTTAGATCAGGGTATACTTAAAAGTATAATTAAGTATTGAAAGTATACTTGGCTTGTAGTTGTATTTACTGTTTTGATTGAGTAGTGAATGCTTTTTAGCACATAGTTTTACATACTGGGTTATGAACTTGCATGCTTAGAGTAACTAAAACATATGGAACTGAACCTGATCTTCTTTGTACACAGTGATAAAAACATTACAACTGTAACTACTACAGTATAACTACAGTGACCTCAAACTCTGCCAGGATTTCAGGAATGAATTCAGGAAGGAATTCATAAAGGGTGAAGACATCTGGGAACACTCAAGGAAGACAAAGGCAAAATTTGGTGGATGGAGGATATGGAAGAGGAGGATAAATGGGTAATTACACAGATAAAAACAGTACTGAGATGATTCTGTGTACCTGTATAATTGGTTTTAGAATAAATACGAATGTGCATTGCGGTACGAAAGTGATATTACTTTTTTTGCTATTAATTCTTGATACCGACTGATGAAAACTGAGAGCAAAACATTCCTTTTCATTTTTTTTTTTTTTACCTCACTTGATTTTACAACTAAGAATTTATGTTACTTCATATTTACCTCAGGTTGTCCCAGAGTGCAAGATGTAGTGAATTTTGCTTTTGCCAACCTAGGGAGGTGAAATAGGTTAGTGATGGTTACTCAAGTCACAGCTGACGTTATGATTCTTGGATCACATGTCAATTAATGTGTGGTTATGAGTACATCACATAAGAAAGATTGGTGGGATCTCTAACTTGTAGAACCTCTTACTGTATTATCAACACAAGGAAGACACAAGCTGTAATAAAATAAATTTTATTAACAAAAGATAGACAAGAGTAATCAACAACTACTAAATGAATACCATGAATGAAAATGAATAAAGTGCATAAGAGGCATAAAATGCAAGTGATTATGTTGGGTGTTGCTATGTCAGAGCTACGTTATCTGGAAAGATAAACTGTTGCTACTCTGAAACAAATAAGGTGAGGAAACCTTATTATGCATCAAACAAATACATGTAAGATTTCTTATCAACTGCAATCAGCTCTATAATATCTAATATAAATTAGAAAAGCATATACTGATAGTATACAACAATGCCAAGGTCTCTGGAAGAGGTTTAGAAGTGATATTTACGTTCGCTGTGGTTGAGTGAGCAGTCCGGTGGCGGTGACTTTTTCCACTGGTTGCGCTGGTGGCAGTACAGTGGGTAAAGGAGCAGGAATCACATCTGCAGGATGCTGATCTCCTGGAGCACCAAACGGTCCTAAGATCTGGAAAATGCAGATGTGGCCCTGGAGTAGGTGCTGAAGGTCCTTAGCTTGGAACACGCAAGCAAAAGTACACGAAGTCAAGGTTTGCTCGTCTGAGCTTAACCTTGTTGCAAATGTCAGTGTGTCTTCTGCCTCTCTGGGCTAGAGACTCAGAACTTGGTCAATCTGCTTTTTTTCTCTAGGATGGAGACTCAGGACGCTGCATCTGTTGTTGTCTCGGTGAACGAAGACTCTGAACATAGAGTATCTCTTTCCTCGCAGGCTGGAGGCTCAGAACGTGGTCGTATCTGTTACTGCCTCAAAAGCTGGAGACTCGGACTTGGTATCTGTTGTTGTCTCACCCTTGCGGGACGCAGACTCAGAACTGGTGTAGCTGTTATTGTCCCTCCCCTCGCGGGACTCAGAACTGACGTTGACCTGCTTCCGTCTCACCTCATGGGAGACTCAGAACTTTGTTGCTCTGTTTATGTCTTTCCTCTATGAGACTCAGAATGGAGGTTATCCTGTTTGTGTCTTTTTCTTCGCAAGACTCAGACTCAGAATAAGGAGTGTCTTTTGGAAGGATACCTTTATCTCTTTCAGACAAGGAAGAGATTGCAATTTGGTGCTTCTCCATTTCTGTGCTGTGATTGGCTGGTTCCATCAGAGCGGGAGGACACATGGTTGCCCAACCTTCTTTCCTCCTGTAGAACTTATTTGCATATTTCAAACACAAAGTTAGAAAAGTGTCACTAAAGTTTTACTGGTGCATTTCTCACTTTCCAAACCATAACCAGAATGCATTTGGCAACATTATGAACACATTAAGTCCAAACATGATGGGAAAAGATTGAACTGTCATGCATGCATTCATTTGTCCATTAACAGTTGAGTTTGTGTAAGATGTTGCACTACATGTTGCTGTCACTAATAACATTTATTTCTCTGAATTAGTATAAGATGTGTGTGTTGTAGTGTGCTTCAGTTTTAAGGTTTGAAAACCTAGTTATGAATGGATTTGGATGGATCTTTGTGATCTCTCTCTGTTTCACCCACTGCTGCTGCATCTAGAGGTCCTAAAGAATTTTTATGGTCGGTCACAGGCCAAACCCTTAGGAATCAGTCTGAAGGTGGGTGAAGGGCAGAAACTGCATTTTGGCCAATAGGAAGTCCTGTCCTTCCTGGGCTTTGTACCAAGGGTCTTCTTCTTGCCCTCTAAGAGATGTCCGTCTGTTGTCCTGGCATCTTTATCTGATGGTGTTGGACAGTTTGCTTATGTTAGTACACCAAGATCCAATCAAAACGTAGCAAATCTCTCTCCACTATTGTGGTCAGGGAGGGGCCCCTTGGCATACACTGGGTCCTGGAATGTGCTGTCCACTACAAAGATAATTGTGTCATATTGAACTGTAACCATCAAACATCAGTGACAAGTGACATCAGAAGAACATAAGTGGTTTGCATCCCAGTTTGGCATGTTTAAGTCACTAATTAATAGTAAAGCTATTTCTGTGTTGTCTGTCACATTTTACACTGTTATGAAAACTATGATAATTTATGGTAGCTGATTTTAGATTTTATTTGTTGTAATGTTCGATTTTAAAAATGCTTGAATCCATGATATTGTGTTTGCTCTTTAATGCTGTGTGAATGTCTGCCTTGACTCCAGCAATTATGTGAGTGGTACAGGAGTATTATACAGTCATTTTGTTTAATAATGTAACCAAATGATTATTTGTAATGATTTTTGGTTAAAAAAATGTTCTCATTATTTTTTTTAATCCTGTGTTGTTTATTGTACAGTATCTTTGTCTCATTATTAGTGCCATAAACCCTGTTGAAGAGTTATGTCAATTAAACAAAATTTGCACATCCTATATTTAGAACAATAGGCTAAAAGAAGACAATATTGAAGAGGTACTAGATGCTGTGAGTGGTAATTATAGTAAGAAATGAATCTAAACAAATACTCTGCCTTTGTGTAGACGAGATCAATTAAAAAAAAATAAAAAAAAACCATGAAATTTGTAAAGGAACTTTACACCCAAAATGAAAATAATGTTAAAAAAAAATGGGTATTGGGAGCTGGTACTGAATGACTGGTAAGTAGTAAAATACTGATAAACTCTTGGGCAAACTGTGCCGCTATTGGGAGCGTTTGCTAATTGTGAATATGTCGTTGAGACGTCGGCATCTGATCTCTCTGGCCGATGTTTGGACCATGCAGCTGTAAATCCTGGCCACTCTGCAGGGGCGTGGTTCACCGGGGTTTTACTCATCGTTATTCTAGCAGACCACAAGCTACAGCCTCTCGTTTATAATTAAAGAATACACACCACTCTCGATAACAGTTGCAAATTTCTTCATATTTTTAATGAACATATTAAATATACAAATACTATCACGGTTTATGGGTCTGTGTGTTCATTTTGCGTCTCTGTCTGGTGTGCTGCAGCTGCCGGTCTAATCAGAGCGCTACAGCTGCAGCTCATTGCGCTGTCTATTTAAGCCTGGCGTTTGCATTGTGTTGTCGGTTCGTTAATCTTGTCTTGTCTCTCGTTCAGCTCGTCGTTTTCCTGTCCTGCCTTGTGGATTACTGCACTCACGTTAGGATTTCCTCACTGTTGTTGGACTCCTGGCCAAGCGTGTTTTCAGCGCGTTGTGATCGCGTGGTGTGCGCGCTCTCTCCTTCTCTTGGCTGGAGTTTCCGTCGGCTGTTGTTTTCATTTGCTCTCGCTTAATAAACACTCTTTGCACTTGCTATTGGATCTTGAGACTCTTTGTGACAAATACATCTACGTTTATTAGATGCTTTTATCAAAAGTAACTGAAAAGCATTCAGTTCATGTTATGATTATGTGTACTTTTTCAAACATTTACCATGGTTTTACCACAGCATTTGCAGTAAAACCATAGTAAAATCAAAACCAACCTTAGTTTTACTAACAATAACTTTTACAGTCAAACCATAAGTAACTATTACTACAACATTTGCAGTAAGACCATAGTAACTAAAAAATTTACCATGATTAAAAAAAAAGTCTCGGTTACAACTGTAACCCTCGTTCCCTGAAGGTTACAGTTGTAACTGAGACATTGCCCTTCGGTCATTCTCTATGACGTTACATCAATACTGACGAATTTGGTGTCCCTATGGAAAACGCCACAAGCCTGAGCCACGTTACATCATTGAGGACAAATGCCAACAGGCAAGCGTGTCGGAACAAATATACTCAATGCGTAACCTACCCAACGCCCTGGGAGGGCCCCACAGGGATGCAAAGATTGAAGCACACCATTGGGGGCGGAGACAGTGACAAAAATACATGTCCTGTGAAGATTGAGTTACAAAATTCTTTGTCAGGTTAGAGGAACACGATGGTAAATCGTGGAGAAATTACAGATTCAAGCCACATCTGGAGGGAGCGAAGGAAACCCACTACCACGGGGAACCACAGGGAGGGGTGCACTGATCCGAATGGAATGGCGCAGCAAGCCGACACCGAGCTGTCCTCCTGAATTACCTGAGTTACCTTAAAACACAGGAGGAAACGGGCTGTACGCGGAGATCTCGCAAAAGTGTTATGTGGCGCCCAGCCCGCAGCCCTACAAATGTCCGCTAGAGAGGCGCCGTGCGCCAACGCATAGGGGTAGTTAACACTCCAGGTGGAGTGGGCTCGAACTCCTAGGGGGCACGGCACTGGTATGCCAGGGTGATGGCATCAACCACCCAATGGGCCAGCCTCTGTTTGGAGACAGCATTCCCCTTCTGCTATCCCCCAAAGCAGATAAAGAGCTGCTCAGAGCATCTGAAGCTCCGGGTGCGGTCCACATAGATGCGAAGAGCACGAACGGGACACAGCAACCCTAAGGCTGGGTCTGCCTCCTCCGGGGGCAGTGCTTGCAGGTTCAACACCTGATCTCGAAAGGGAGTGGTGGGAAACTTAGTAGGATGGGTACCGAAACCCGGTACTTAGTCGGGTCCCGGTACCTAATTATAAAAGACCGAAGTATCGATAAGCTCTGACGTTAACGGTTCTGCTGTCGGTACTGGAGAAATTTTAAAAATAAATTTCCTATTTATTATTGCTAAATAAACATTAGCTAGCATATTTCACCTGACCAGCCTTTAGTAATTTGCGATAATAATCGTTATTCGTCTGCACTGCAGTTATTTGCAATCTCACGCACGAAATGTAGTCTGTTCCGCAGTACACAGAGCTCACGCACACACAACACGAGAGAGCTCGTGCTTATGGAGTGACGATGGCGGAGAGAGCCAAACTATCCAAAGCAGTGGTTCCCAAACTGGGGACTATGAGTTATGATAGGGACTGGAGTTATGATATGGGGGGGCGTGGCAAGGCTAGTGTAGAGCCGATTTTTATAGAAATTCGATACGAAAATATCTGCCGCGCAGTCCGGCAGTATTCAGTGCACACCACTCAATGTGTGATGCTCTGTTCAATATTCCGCTCTATGAATGTGCGTTCCGTTGAGTTGCGTACGGCCCATATGAATGCTCCACTCATGTACCGCTTATGCTCAGCGGAAATACAAAGACCGTTCAAATTTCTATGTATACTTGTTCCTTTTTGCAATAGCATCGCATACTGTGCTGTAACATGCTGTAGTACTGCTGTACTGGACAACGCTGGTAAAATGACGCTACCCTCTCGTGACAGTATGCTCTGCTCACATGCTCTGATAATAATAGCTTTGTAGGACTATACATTATTTTGATAATTAGTCAAAAAAAAATTTTTATATCTGATTCTGTTTCATAGAACTGAATAAAATATATTCTTTTTTATTCAGTATATTTTTTATTCAGTAATATCATTGAGTTAAATTAAAAAGTCTAACAAAACGACTATATTAATTAATAAAATAATAAATAATTATTACAAAGCAGTTTCAGCCAAGAATTTTCATTTCGGTATATCCCTAGATTTTTATGAAAAAATAAACATTTTCAGGGAGATACAAGACCCCACTGTGAAATTATGTTGCTTATTATATGGCTACTTGACATATATGTAAATAATTTAACACACAATATGAATTCAATCATATTTTATTATCTCAAGACAACTCGCAGTACCCTCTACAGCTGTCTGTTATCAGTTGTAGCAGTTTTTGTCGTAAAATAACAGACCACTAGATGGTGCAACTGATATCAGAAATGAGAATTGCCATTAGCCGAGTAAAATTATGAATGAATGACTCGTAGACATAGACAATTCTGCTCTAAGCATGGACACGTTTTTGAAAGACAACAAGTGCCAGGTAAATGTAAAGTAGATGATGAATCTACTTTAAAGATCACAACTACAACAAAGAGAAGAAAATATGAGAAAATCTGTTTAAAAAACAATGAATGCTGTTACATTGTACAAAAAATAGTACATAGTAAAGTGACTAGTTTCTTTAGTTTTTTTTTTCAGTAAGTTGTCACACACTGAATTTAATTATTACGTTTCAACTAAATCCTTCTGAAGTTGTGTTTATGTTTATGTGTAAATCCGGGGTGGGGCTTGAATTTTTTTATTCTGCAAAAGGATAGAAAAAAAGTTTGGGAACCACTGCTTTAAATCATTGTATATTCATTTACAAGAAAATTGTGTTTATTTGTTTTACAATCATTGGTTTTGTTTGTGTAATAGATATTTGCTCAAACATTGGTGTTTGCTAAGCTATAGATAATTATTTTACATTTAAAAAATAAAGTGTTATTTCTGTTCTCAATTTGTTTGGTTTTTTTAATGAAAAAAATACAACAAAAAGTACCGATAAGAGTACCGTTAAAGTACTGAATCGATAAGTGGTATTGATAGAAATAGTAATACCATTAAAACCTTTAACAATACCCATCCCTAAACCTTAGGCACGTAACCAGGCCGGGGTCTCAGGCGAACGTGAGAATCAGCCGGACCAAACTCAAGGCACGATTTAGAGAAAGAGTGCAGGTCCCCCACCCTCTTGATGGAAGTGAGCGTGATCAGGCTGTGCTGCAGCAGGCCACAGCCTACCGCGTCCTGATACGCCGCGATGGCCGCCACATAGATTTTCAAAGTGGAGGGGGACAGCCTCCGCTCCAACTTCTCTTGTAAAAAGGAAAGCACCACTTCAATCGAACATATCTGAGGGTCCTCTTGACGAGAGGAACACCAGTCAACGAATAGACCCCACCTCAGAGCATAAGCCTGCCTCGTCGGGGGGGCTCTATCCTGAGTGATAGTATCTATCACGGCCTGAGGAAGCCCAGAGAGATCTGCTGCGTCCCGTCCAGAAGCCATACGTGAAGGTTCCACAGATCGGGGTGCGGGTGCCAAATGGTGCCCATCCCCTGAGAAAGAATGTCTTTCCCCAGGGGAATCTTCCAGGGAGGGGCTGTTGTGAGGAGCATGAGTTCCATGAACCAGGTCCGGGTGGGCCAATAAGGCACAACCAGCAAGAACTCCTCGTCCTCCCAGATCTTGCACAAGGTCTGTGCAAGGAGGCTCACTGGGGGAAAGGCGTACTTGATTAGACCCCGGGACCAGCTGTGTGCCAGGGCATCCGTGCTGAGGGGAGCCTCGGTCAGGGAGTAGAACAACTGGCAGTGGGCAGATTCTGGAGAGGCAAACAGATCTATCTGAGCTTCCCCAAATCGGCTCCAAATAAGCTGGATCACTTGGGGATGGAGTCTCCATTCTCCAGGGAGAGTATGCTGGTGTGAGAGCACATCCGCTGCACGGTTCAGCTCTCCTGGAATGTGAACAGCACGTAGCGATTTGAGCCACTTCATACTCCAAAGGAGATGGCGGGCGAGTTGCGACATGCGACATGCGACGGGAACACAAACCCCCTTGAGGATTGATATAAGTGACCATCGCCATTTTGTCCGTGCAGACTAGCACATGTCTCCCTCACAGCATCAGAAGGAACTGACAAAGCGCGAAAAAAACGGCCAGCAACTCGAGGCAGTTGATGTGCCACTGCAGTCGAGGTCCTGTCCAGGAGCCCAAGACTGCCTGCCCGTTGCATACAGCACCCCAGCCCATCCTGGAGGCATCTGTGTTGACAATCACGTGCCTCAGGACCTGTCCTAAGGGCACTCCTGCCCGTAGGAGAGCCAGGTCCGACCACGGGCTGAAAAGGAGGCGACACGCCGGGGTAACGCCGACCCGAAATGTGCCACGGTGCCATGCCCATTTCGGGATCCATGGGGGAGAGCTTGTTCTTCTCCCAGTTGACCTGAAGCCCCAAGAGACTGAGGTGCTGGAGCACCAGATCCCTGTGCTCGCACAACAGATCTTGCGAGTGAGCTATTATCAGCCAGTTGTCGAGATAGTTGAGAATGCCGATGCCCCGCTCCCAGAGTGGGGCGAGGGCACCCTCCACGAGTTTGGTAAATACGCGGGGAGACAGGGTTAGTCCGAAGGGGAGGACTTTGTACTGATACGCCCGACCCTCAAAAGCAAACCGAAGAAATGGTCTGTGTCGAGGCAAAATCGAGACATTAAAGTACGCGTCCTTCAGGTCAATGGCTGCGAACCAATCCTGGTGCCGAATGCATGAAATAATGCGTTTTGGGATTAACATTTTGAACGGCATCGTATTGAGTAGAGACTGATTGAAAACACGGCGATCCAGGATAGGTCGTAACCCACCGTTGTTCTTCAGTACGATGAAATAGGGACTGTAAAATCCCAATTTCATCTCGGCTGGAGGGACAGGCTCAATTGCGTCCTTCGCTAGGAGAACCGCAATCTCCACACGCAGAACAGAGGCATCTGTGTCCGAATGGACAGATGTGAATAAGATGCGCCTGAACCTGGGCGGGTGCCTCGTGAACTGAAACGCGTAGCCGAATCTGACCGTCTGGATCAACCAACATGACGGGTTGGGAACCGATAGCCACACCTCCAACCTGCATGCTAGTGGGGCAGCAGATGAAGGCTTAGGCGCCGGCGGCTTGGTGAACTCACGCCGGGGCAAGATGTGCTTAATCGCCTCAGTCTGCTCAGTCAGTCTCTTAGTCGCCTGGAGAGCGAAGTCAGTTGCCGTTCGCAGCTCCTGCATAACCCCTTTGTCAGGCCTACCCTCGTGCAGCTGTTTTAATGCCTGGGCCTGGTGGACTTGTAGGATGGCATGGTGTGTAGCGCAGAGGCAGCCTGGCCCGCCGAACTATAAGCCTTCGCAGCGAGAGCCGGCGAAAGCTTAAAGGCTTTGGACGGGAGACGCGGACGATTCCTCCAGGTGGCGGCATTTTGCGGGCACAAGTGCACCACAACTGCACGCTCCACCTGGGGAACATCCACGTACCCCCTGGCTGCCCCGTCCTCGAGGGTAGTGAGGAGGGAAAAACCCGGACGTGTACGGGCGCTGTAAGGCGCTTTCCACGTCTTGGTGAGCTCTTCATGGACCTCTGGGAAGAAAGGAATTGGGGCCGGACGTGGCTGATTTGAGTCCAATCATCAAGCCGCGAGGCTCGGGGGAAGGCGGCTTGCGCACAACCAACCCGATACTCTTGGCTGCCCGGAGGAGCATGGCTGCCAGTTCAGCGTCGGACTCCGACTAAGCAGCCGCTGCGGGGGGGGGAGCTGCTCTGCGGATTCCTCCGTCTCATCTAGCGTAAGTCCCTCCTTTGATGCCGCAATAAACATCCGATCTTCCTCTGGAGCGACGAAGGAGATGCAGGGCTCGCTGCGGGACGAACCGGCGCTTTCCTTTGGCAACTCGACGGGGCGGCGTGACGAGTCGGACTTCCAAGGGGGCTGTTTTGCTGCCGAACTCGTAGAGCCCGACGAACCCGGCCCGGGAAGGAGCCGAAGGGAGCCTTCTCGAGCACGAGAGGCATAACGCAGCCATGGACATGCGCTCGCAATGAGGGCATGAACCATCCAAGAATGCCATCTCCGCGTGTTCTCGGCCCAGGCACGCGAGACAGTGATTGTGTCCGTCAGAGGGAGTCAGGAAACTACCGCATCCAGAAGTACACGGTCGGAAAGACATATCGAATGATACGGCTTAACGTGACCGTGTAAGCTGAGAAATTCGCTCTTTTAGCTGGTTGCCCAGGAAAGAACCGCAGCACAACCATGCAAATTCCACTGGCCAATTCTCATTGGCTTTTTCTTCTAAAGATCAGAGGTGATTGGTCTCCCAAGGGAGACCCCAAATACGTCAGTATTGACGTAACGTCGTAGAGAACGACTGAAGGGGAACTATGGTTACTATAGTCATGGTTACAACAGTTTTACTGTAGTATTACTACAATGTAACTAGTAGAACCATGGCATCATAATCATGGTATGAACCAACTACAACAACAACAAAAAAAACCTTGAATACTACATGTATGGTTGCTACAGTTGTCCTTCAGTCAAAGCGTGGTTATGCTGTATAAGTATACTGTAAAAAATGACTGTGAGATTTACAGGAAAACAGGAAAACAATGTAAAATTCCTACAGAAATGTACTGTAAATCCAAAAACATATATTTTTTGTTTAAATCACAGTGAACTTTTGTAAACTATTAAACAATGTTTTGTTATATTTACAACAACGATATGCGATTATAATCAAATTTATTTGTTAAAACTACAAAGATTGGTATAAAAAACAGAAATACTGTAATACTCATAACAAAACAACTTTGTTCATTTGACATGCAAATATTGTATTTGACATGCAAATATATGCAGGCTATTTGTAGAATATTGTAGAGTGTGTATAAGAAATTAAATTTATTGATATGCAAAGTAATTGTTACAGAGTGAGTGAGACGGGAGGCGAGCGGATCCATCTGCAAGCTTTTATTAGTTGGACGAGGCAGAGACATGGTCAAACAGGAAGGGTCGTAACGACAACAAACAGGTATGCAAGGGCTAGGCACAATAGAAGTCCGTGAGGCTGGCGTGGGTCGATCACCGGCGAACATAATCCAAGACGTGAAACGGAAGAGTAATCCTTACAACAGGCTAGAGTCCAGAAAGGCAGGCGGCGAGACAGACGAAACGAGATGGCCAGGCAGAAACGTTAAACACAGGAACTAGGAACTAGGAATTAGGAACTAGGAAACACAAGATTGCAAAACAATGAAAACTACAACAATGCACCGTGGCTTGCACGGGGAAAGACCGGGGCTTTTATAGCGCGCCTGATTGGTCCCAGGTGCTGATCCAATCAGCGCGCTGCATGACGGGAGATGTAGTCCGGGGTGTGGTGCAACAGTCTGAGTGTGAGGATAAGGTAAGAGCGACATCTGGTGGTGAGCGGTCCACAGCTCACCGACCAGATCCGTAACATAGCCCCCCCCCCCCAAAGAGCGGCTTCCAGACACTCCAAACGAACCATAGTCCATGGGAGCGGTGGGGCGGGGGTGGGACAGGGCAAGGGCCGGAGGGCCAGGTCCGTGCGGAGAACCAGGTGACTGAGGCAGGACCGACAGAGCAGGAGCCCACCAGGGTGGAACAGGAGGTGCAGGAGCCCACCAGGGTGGAGCAGGAGGTGCAGCAGCCCTCCAGGGCGGAGCAGGAGGCGGAGCAGCCCTCCAGGGCGGAGCAGGAGGCGCAAGCGCCCTCCAGGGTGGAACAGGAGGCGCAGGCGCAGACCTCTGGCGCGGCCTCGTAGTTGGACGAGACCTCTGGAATGGATTTGAGATCAGACAGGACCTCCGGAGCGGGCTTGTGAACAGACGGCCCCTCAGGGGCAGACTTGTGAGCAGACTTGACCTCAGGAGCAGATTTGTGAACGGACGTGACCTCAGGAGCAGACTTGTGAACAGACGAGACCTCTGTAGCAGACTTGTGAGCAGACGAGACCTCTGTAGCAGACTTGTGAGCAGACGGGCCCTCAGGGGCGGACTTGTGAACAAACTTGACCTCAGGAGCAGACTTGTGAACGGACGTGATCTCAGGAGCAGACTTGTGAACGGACGTGATCTCAGTGGCAGACTTGTGAACAAACGTGGCCTCAGGAGCGTAGTGTGCAACCCATATACTGAGAATGGTGATCGCCATCACACTGGCAGACATAACGTGACAAGACTCTGGGAGGTCGGACGAGACTTGACAGGACTCTTGATGATCAGACATGTCGTGACAAAACTCTGGACAGACAGTGGAGCTGTGACGGAGCTCTGGGAGGTCAGACGAGATGTGACTTGGCTCTGGACAGACAGACAAGATGTGACTTGGCTCTGGACAGACAGACGAGACGTGACTTGACTCTGGACGGACAGACGAGACGTGACTTGACTCTGGACGGACAGACGAGACGTGACTTGACTCTGGACGGACAATGGCAATAACCTGACTTGGCTCATGAAGATCAGCTGTGACTTTACTTGACTCCGGAATGACAGCTCTGACTTGGCTTGACTCAGGGATGACAGCTGTAGCTTTACTTGACCTTGGGAACATGGCTGTAACTTGACTTGACACCGGAGGTACAATTGTGATTCGACTTGACAGGAAATACAGCTGTAGCTTGACTTGACTTAGGAAGAACAGCTTTGACTTGCCTTGACACAGGAAATACAGCTTGAACTCGACTTGACCCTGGAAACACAGTTGTAGCTTGACTTGACACTGGAAATACAATGGTGACTCGACTTGACAGAGAAAATACAGCTGTAGCTTGACTTGACTTAGGAAAAGCAGCTCTGGCTTGACTTGACGCAGGAAACACAGCTCTAACTTGACTTGATACAGGAACGAGTGCTGTAATCTTGCTTGACTCTGGAGTGGCAGCCATATCTTGAATAGACTCAGAAACAGCAGCTGTAGCTTGACTTGACTTAGAAGCTTCACTTGACCTGGGAACAACAGCCGCAACTTGACTGGACTCGGAAACTTGACTTGACTCAGGAAACACAGCTGCAACTTGACTTGACTTGGAAACTTGACTTGACTCAGGAAACGCAGCTGCAACTTGACTTGGCTCGGAAACTTAACTTGAGTTAGGAAACACAGCTGCAACTTGACTTGGCTTGGAAACTTGACTTGACTCAGGAAACTTGACTTGGCTCTAGTATGGCAGCTATGACGTAACGAAGCTCCGTTTTCGCTGCCATTTTGTGAACGGGCTCCTCCGTCGCCGCCATTTTGTGAGCGCGCACCGGCGCGGCCGCCATCTTGTGAACGGGCACCGCTGTCGCCGCCCTTGTATGAGAGCGCTCCGGCATGGCCGCCATTTTGTGAACGGGGTCTGTTGTAGCCGCCATTACAAGGGCGGGTTGCACGGCCGGCGTTACCGCGATGTCGCGTTGCTCCTCCGCGACACCCACGGTAAACAATGAGCCCACACACGACAGAGCAAAGTCCATGAAATCAACAAGTGACGAACGCGGACCCTCACGTCTGAGTTGCGAACGCAGGGGCTGGTTCATGCCGTCACAAAAAATTTCAATTAAAATACAGTCCGGGAGATCAGAATGATTGGAAATGGCCAAGAATTCATGGATGTGCTGTTCTAGAGTACGTGGTCCTTGTTTGAGTCTGAACAGAATTTTGTTTATGTCCATACCTGTAGAAAGTCTGGGTTTAAAGCTGCTGGATCCTTGTTTGACGGTGCATTCTGTTACAGAGTGAGTGAGACGGGAGGCGAGCGGATCCATCTGCAAGCTTTTATTAGTTGGACGAGGCAGAGACATGGTCAAACAGGCAGGGTCGTAACGACAACAAACAGGTATGCAAGGGCTAGGCACAATAGAAGTCCGTGAGGCTGGCGTGGGTCGATCACCGGCGAACATAATCCAAGACGTGAAACGGAAGAGTATTCCTTACAATGGGCTAGAGTCCAGAAAGGCAGGCGGCGAGACAGATGAAACGAGATGGCCAGGCAGAAACGCTAAACACAGGAACTAGGAACTAGGAAACACAAGATTGCAAAACAATGAAAACTACAACAATGCACCGTGGCTTGCATGGGGAAAGACCGGGGCTTTTATAGCGCGCCTGATTGGTCCCAGGTGCTGACCCAATCAGCGAGCTGCATGACGGGAGATGTAGTCCGGGGTGTGGTGCAACAGTCTGAGTGTGAGGATAAGGTAAGAGCGACATCTGGTGGTGAGCGGTCCACAGCTCACCGACCAGATCCGTAACAGTAATATGTACTGTTCAGTCCCAATCCTTATATGCCTTATATTTCTTTTAGTCTTTAAATTTTAATGTAATGCTTAGCCTACTGGTTTCTACATAGGCCTATTGATAAAACAATAGGAATAATTTGAGCATTGTGGCATTATCACAGGCTAAACAACCAAACAGTGCCTTCACTAACATCGCTTTATGATTTATTTGTAGCCTACTCTATTTATAGAGTATGTGTATAAGGAATTAACACTTCTGTTCAGTCCTAACCATAATCATTGTATGCTTTATGTTTCTTTTAGTCTTTAAATTGTAATGTTATACTTAACCTACTGGTTTTCTATTTATATTTATAAATTATTTCATTGACTTAAATTATTTTCATTGAATTATTTCGTGATAACTTGGTTCAGCTGAAAAGCACAGGCAAACACTTGAAATCCCAAAAATGATCACCTGTGTCTTTTGTAAAAAGAAATTGGATACATTAAGAGGCTATGTACTACATTGCAAAGTGCACAGGAATGAGCCCCGTTGTCTTTTTAAATGTGTTGGCGCCAACTGTAGTCAAACATTTACCACTTACTCAGCTTTCAAGGGCCATTTTTATCGTGTGCACAATGCACCACAAGCTGCTCCTATAGCTGTTGTTGCGGATTTAAAATGCGCAGTTTCATCATGTGCCCGCTGTTTTCACACGGTGAAAGAGCTTGTGTCTCACTTAAATGATCATATTGGAGAGGGCAGGTCTGTGTCATGTCCAGTAAGTGGTTGTAAACATGTTTTTACAAAAAAGTCGTCATTTACTTCTCACATGTGTAGAAAGCATAAAGCATGCTCCCCAGATGGTATCAATAACGTACAGGGAAACTCGTCCTCAGCCCCCAGATGTCACTGCCAGTACAGATGATTCAGAAAACACACATGAAGCCATGCCAACAGCTAGTGCAGCCAGTGATATGCCAGAGAATGATAGTCAGTCTTATGTCAGAAACATGTGTCTCTTTTACCGTAAACTGCAAGGACAGCTGCTAATTTCTGCCTCAACTATACAGACTATTGTTGAGGAAATGCAGAATGTGCACGATTTAGGTCAAGCCTATACAATAACTAGAGTAAGTTCTTTTTTAAAAAATGATATGAGCCTATCAGATGAAGCAGTCTCTAAAATCTGTGACTGCATTAAAGAGTCAGATTTGTTCTCTGCCTGTCATCAGGGACAATTAAGAACTACATACTCTAGAAATCAGACATTCACAAAAATGTTTAATTACACAGAACCCCAAAAAGTGGCACTGGGAATGGATGAAAACATGACACAAAAATTTGCTTACTACATACCAGTAGCAGAAACTCTGAAGAGCTTTTTACAGTCACATTTAGGGAGGAATACACAGTCACAACAGTTTGGAGATCCTGATGTAGAGGGTTTACGGATTTATATGATGGACAAAATTTCAAATGTCACCAGTTCTTCAATGAAAACCCTGAAAGCCTCAAACTGATTTTGTACCAAGATTCTTTTGAAATTGTAAATCCCCTGCGTTCTGCTAAAAAGATGCACAAAGTTCTTGCTGTCTATATTTCATTAGCAAATTTACCCATTCATTTGCATTCAAATATTGATAATATGTTTTTAGTCTTGTTGTGTGTTGAGGATGACCTTAAGCGTTTTGGAGTATCCAAAGTTTTCTCAGAGTTGTTGGCAGATCTGAAATCCTTGGAGACAGATGGAATAAATGTAGATGGACAAACAGTAAAAGGGGGTCTTTACTGCATTGCTGGGGATAACTTGGGTTCTCATTGCATAGGTGGGTTTACAGAGAACTTCAGCCGCTCTCAATATTTTTGCAGGTACTGTGAAATCACAAGAAGTGAGTTTGTGGCTGATCCGAATGTCTGTGGTCCTCTACGCACCCCAGAGACGTATGACGCAGCTGTTGCTGATCTCCAGGCTGGAACCTTTTGAGATTGCTACCTGGATGAAGTATGGCAGTTAGCTCTCCAGATAAAGTACATTGTGGATCTTATTTGTGCTCAGAACATTTCCTTGTCCCAGATGGCATATCTTGACATTTTGATCCAAGAATATTTGGAGTTGAGAAAGATGTTGTTTCCTGAAGTGCAACTAAAACCCAAGCACCACTATTTGCGCCATTATTCAGCACTGATCTTGAAATTTGGTCCATTGATTAGGTTATGGACGCTTAGGTTTGAAAGTAAGCACAGTTATCTTAAAAGATGTGCCAGACACTTGAAAAACTTCAAAAACATTTGTCAAACTTTGCCAGAGCATCATCAGATGTATCAGGCATATCTTTTAGCTGGGCAAGAATGCAGTAAACTACTGCACGTGAAGGACAGCTGTGTGTTTTATCCCAACCTCTACAGTAACACTATTAAACAAGCAGTCAGGGAGTTAGCCTTTTCAGAAAGCAATACCACAGTTACCACAGACATTCAGTACAAGGGCACTGCATATAAAAAAGGACAGTTTCTTGTGTACAGAAATGATGAGTATTTGGTGAACTTCTACTCATCTTGATTCATAATGACACATCTGTGTATGTTTTAATGGATATCCACAAAGGCACCTTTCTCTCAGAATACCATCTGTATTCTGTGACAAAGGACAGTCTTGGGTTACAGTGTATCAGCATTAATGACCTGCCCAAATTCTATCCTTTGGTATCATACATTCTAAGTCATTCCACTAAAACACAGTATTGTGGAAAAATAAAGTCCAATTAAAGCTCACTTCTTACTGTAAATAACTTAACATTAATATAAGTGTTACCTGATGCATGTCCCTGCTCTGTTAAGTGTATGTACTGTATATATTTTCTGTTTTGTTTGAAGGTGCCATTTTGTCTTCAGTGTAAATATTACTGACTCAGAGCGAACCTTCCTAGATGTCGCCATCATGGAAGTCCTACCACAACTTCAAGCAGTAAACAAAAACATCCTGGAAGAGCACTTGCAGTCCATTGGAGTCGAGATGTATGATGATCTACGCTTCGTAACGGAGGCTGATTTGATGACAGCATTAAGACCTGTAGAAGCCAGAAAGCTTTCTGCTTGGAAACGGAAATGTACGTAAAAATACTATACACCACAAAACAACTATTCAAAATCAAAAGCAGACGTGGAGATTGTGAAATATTTTACAGTGTGAATCAATCTTATTTTTTTGCCATTTAAAGACCACACTCCTGAGAAGAGTTCACTATCATCTGTGGAAGCCTCACCTACCCAATCACTGTTTCACCCTAAAGTTCATCGTCAAGCTCCTCCAGCAGCCCAGGACTTGACACACAGTGGGACGTCAACTTTGAAATTCCATGGAGTAAATTTCCTGAGGAAGTGATGCAGGCTTTAGAGAGGGGAAAACGGCCTGGCCCAAAACTAAGGAGGCAAATGGTCTGGATTGTTGTGACTGAGATGATGCAAAAATGCCCTCATGTAGGTAAAAAGCATTCAACTGACATTGCAACAAAAATGGTGGCAAAATATCCCAGTTCTCTCCAAGATGTAATAGAGGGTGATATTGTTGGAACAGGCTGCCATTCCCTTGTCAAACAGTTGCAAAACAGAATTGAAAATGTGAGGCGCACTTCAGCGCCCAAAATAAGAAAAAGAAAACATCAGACCGATGACTCAAACCAAACAGATGAGATCCCATTAGAAGAGAGAGCAGCAATGCAGGACACTTATGGATGCATTAAATGGAATGTAAAATTTCTTCCCCTTGAAGATACTCAAGAGAGCCAGCAGCAAAAGATGGAAAAACTCAAGGTGATGTTCCAACACTCTGATGCCAATCCAGAGGAGGTAAAATGTTTAATGAAGTCCACATTTTACACACAGCATCAACATGTCAACCAGAGCAAAAGTATCAAATGCCTTAGAGAGGGGTGGCCGTTTTGGTTTAATGAACTTGGCATGTCAGTCCACTTTATGGAACTCACTGGGATTGACCTCAAAGAGACATTCACATGAAATTTGGATTTGAAAGGAAAAATGCTTCTCGACTACATGACCACAGTTTGTGTCAACAAGAGCAAGAAATTATGCAAGGCTTCAGAGGATGTGGGGACTGCAGAGTGGCTGTTCAGATGATGTGATACAGATGATCCTGCTTCTGCTCAGCTACTTTGATGAGAAGGAGGAGTCCATGTTCTTCCATGTAGAAGATACATGTCTGGCAGAAGAGGTCCAACTGGAGCAAGTGCCTCTGACACCCGTTGTTATTGTCTGTGGTAAGTCTGTTTAATATCTCTTTTTTTTTAATTGCACTGTTTATAGAATTTGTCATGTGAGTGCAGCACTTATTAATATAACCTGTTAAATAATTTGTTCATAGGACAGTCCTGCTATTCCTCCACAACGTACATGCTGAGTCTGGATCGGAACCTTATCAACACAAACATCTCCTCCTTCATTTCTGCATTGTGCCTCATGTTCGGGAGCTACTACTGTTTTAATATTCACTATCCATCTGAGCTGGCTTCAACTCTGGAGTTTCTTCAAAGGTGAGTAAACATGGCTTACTCATTTCTCAGACCTGGGACTCTGGGACCTGGAGTCCAACTCAGAGATCCTGGTCTTAATCCGGACCTTAACTAAGGCTGGGACTCAAGACCGAGAGTCAGACCCAGACTAAGAGCCGGACTTGAGCCCGGTCTTAGTCTGGGTCTGACTCTCGGCCTTGTCTCTGGGTGTGGCCTGAGTCTCGGTCTTGGTTCGGCTCTGAGTCTTGGAAGGCTCAGACTGTTTTTTTTATATATGCATGTAAAAAGTTTGGAAACTGTACTATTTTTATTGCTTCTGAAAATAAGTCTCTTCTGCTCACCAAGGCTGCATTTATGTTATTAAAAATACAAAAAAGCTGTTATTTTGTGAAATATTATTAAAATGTAAAATAACTTTTCTATTTGAATATATTTTAAAGTGTAATTTATTCCTGTGATGCAAAGCTGAATTTTGAGCATCACTAAAATGCTCAAAATTCAGAGTCTCTGTCATGCTATCGTGTGTGGGGAATGATCAGGATGAGCGAGGAGGTCCAAAACATAGAGTTTATTTATTATAATATCCACAGGGAAACAGGAATGGACAGGAACCAGCAGGGAACCAGCAAAACCAACGTAACCTCATGGAGAAACAAAACATGAAGACAATATAATCACCGACACCAAACTTGAAACACAGCCAAACTTATATACACATATAGGTGCAGACAATTAAACAGTGACGTAATAATTACAAAGGGAACAGGAAGGACCAAATAAGGGTGTAAGATGTGAAATTATTTCCTCATGAATTTAAAGTCCAGGAACCCTGACAAAAACAGATGCCATGCAACAAAACAATAAAACTAATCTGGAGAAGAGATCTTCAAAGAGGGCAAACAACACCACCTCTATTGCTCATTTACAGCCCCCTTCCTCCCTTTCCTCTCCCCTCCCTGCATCTCACACTTTTCCCCCAAAAGGTTCCACTGAAAGTCACTAAGAATGTCCATATACTACATGTGTTACATTTTGTGAATATGTTGAAGTTTCCCTTTCATGTTTGGTATCATTCTAAAGGTCTTAGTGCAATTGGTAAAATGGTCTCACTTTCACAGAAGTCACTTATATTATGAGAAAGACTGAACACTTTTGTAGAATTGTGTTTTGCTGCTGAGGGGTGTGTTTTCCCCTTAGGGTCGGGTGAGAATCTCCAGCCAGGTGTGACCCTGGGGCATGAGATCTCCTGGCAAACCAAAAGGTCTTTTATGTTTTTACAACTGATTGGAAGATTTGTTTGTTTTGGTCTGGGTATATAAGCGAAGTGACAAAACATTATGGGGGGGATTCTGTATTCAGAAGAACCCCACACTGTGTGTGAGAGTCTCTGGAGCTTTGCCTCCAAATCTCTCACATGCTGCTGTGTATCTCTATGCGGTCAGGTATGCATCTCTCACTCTTAGATTTATCTTGGAGTAATTGATGTTATGTATTCATTTTAATTGGAACTGTATTTAATTCTGAATTGGATTTTCATTGTTAAGCTATGTAATTGGCATGATATATTTTTACCTGACTGCTAATAAAATGTTAACTTTGACTTATTCTGGACTTCTTGGAAATGATTTTCTAGTAGGTTAATGTGTAGTGGTGCTACCTCAAGACTGCGTCCAGGGCAGACCACGCCGGAAGTACCAACTGATGAGCCATGGGGACATCACTAGGGCTCCGGATGTTGAGCTGTCACTGACTTAACACGATGTAGCTCTCGCGGTTATTGAGGAAATATATACTTTTTGTTGAGAGCACGAAGGCGCGGCCCACTTTAAGATATTATAATCACTCTGCATCCTCTGAGTAAGTCAGAACTGGCGAGCTTGTGTCGACGAATTCGCCACGGCCGGGGTGTAAATCGAAAGCGGCACCTAGTCCCTGAGGAACGAAATATTGAGACTACGGGACTTCCAGAATATTCAAATGTCTAAATTATTATACAGAAAAAATAGCCGCGATCAGCAAATTACAGAATACAAACCAGAATTAACAAATTATTCATAATTGGAGTCAGACTAAATTATTCATGGAGTCAGATTTTTGTTCGGAAACTAAATTTTAATATTTCAAGGTAATTTTTACAGAAGCGCCGTAAAAGACCTACACGCAAGAAACCTTCAGCTGAACCGCTAGGCTTGCCGTAGCGGGAGGAGCCTTACAAGGGCATATGGGGAAAACACACAAAACAGTCAAAAAGGTCTGACATTACCCCCCCCTCCTCCCATAAGGCGCGACTCGCGCCGTAACAAATACACCGGGGTGGGAGGGTGGGTTGCCCTGGAGGCTCATGTGGGGCAGACACAGGAGGGATAGGAGCACACAGTCCATGTGGCCATGGTGGGTCAGGGAGTTCGGGGAGCCATGGCCGAGTCCACAGTCCATAAGGCCATGGCGGGTCAGGGAGTTCGGGAAGCCATGGCCAAGCACACAGTCCATATGGCCATGGCTGATCGAGGGGGTAACTTTTTCTCTGTTTGTTTAAGAAGAGGTACTTTTAGTTTTCGCTTTGTTAAATCCACAATGTGTATTATGTTTATTAAGGCACTATATAATTTTTTTTTTTTTAAAGTCTTAAAGGTGCACTAACTTTTTCTGGTAGTGAGTCCACCACCTGCTTGTTTCATGAAGATGTTATTTCTTTGCGGGAATGTTTCACAATATGGTATAAATCTATCTTGCATTTATTCAATTAGAACTGTTTTTATTGCAAAAAAATACCTTAACAAACGTGAGGGGGCTTGCCTGTAGATCTGACCTGTAACTTGGCCTTTTGGCATCACCTGATTGTCTGCATGGAGATAGATAAGTTTTATGCCATACTTTGGAACATTCCAGACAGGGAGAGTGTGGGTTGTTGTTGTGTGCCTGGCACATAAACCTTGTTTCAAACTTTGAAAACTTTGTTTGAATAAAAAGTCATCCAGTTTACAACTATTGATGATGGCTGTTAAATAAATTTCTTAAGTTATATTTTGCTCTCTTGTCTTTTCTCAAGATGTGTTTTTGAGATTTACCACAATAACTTCATTATTAAAACATAAAAATACATCATATTATGAATAGATTTATGTATAATATACAGAACATCTCCATTTAAAAAGTTTTACTGTTGTTTCACCAGTTAAAATGAGTTTTGTTTGATATTTCCCTGTTAATTGTATCATTTATTGATGCACAATAAGCAATTATTACATGTAAAAATTACAGGAAATAGTCAATTTTGCATAACTGTGTTGTATATAAATAAACAAGTTTTTTTGGTAGACTTAACAAGTTTTTAATGTGATTCAGCTGTGATTTCATTCACTGCAAATCAATGTACATATTGTGTCAGTAAAGTTATCTACTGTGCTGCTGTATTTTTTACAGGAATTCTCTGGTAACCACAGCTGCCAGCGTTTTCCTGTAAAAACAACAGGGTTTTTTTACAGTGTATAAGCACCTTTTACAATACTTAGCATTTCAAAGCAGGTTCATAGAAAATGCATGTTTTCAAGGTTACAATTTTAAAAATATTGTTTGATTAGCCAGAGGTGACTGAGACTCACTGGGGAAGACCATCTTCTGGCAACAAAGTAATGTCCATATGACAGCAGCTCAAAGATAATATATGTGTTCAGTACAAGACAAGTAATTAGACATAATCTAAGACTAAGGTCTAAGATCATAATGGGAAAAATTTAGTCAATAATACAACAATTACATAAACAAAATAAAAATGTTTTAAATTATGTGATCTGATGAAAAAATCTGATGAAATCTGATATATTTTAATCCACCTCATTTCCTGAGGGAGGGAATGGAGATGTTATGTCGGGAATACAGACGAATTGGGATCTCGTTAGACAGACCAATCTACTTGGAGTGTAACTAAACAAGCCATTGTGCATTGGCATATGATGACTGCATTTAGCTTCCGCTGATCACAGCGTGAGTATAATTAAGCAGCAGGTCCAACTTATATTCAGGTTTTTGCTGAGGAGCCAAGCCAGTGACCTGGCCGCTCAGCGGTGGTACAGCAGCCGTGGCGACGAGTCTTGACTTCTCCATTCCTTCCCTCAGGAAACAATGCTTACATACATAACTGAGATGCTCCCTTCCAGTTGGTCACTCTCAACATCACGTTGTGAATACTGATGAATTGGGATCCCTACCAAAGCGACATGGATGCTGCCCCTTCCAGACCAACTATGTCGTTATTTTTATCGCGCCGTGCTCCCGTCTGTGTAATTCATAAACGCACATTTATTATACACAGTACAATCAGATGACTGGGTTTTAAACCCAGTATGTTTTCTGTAAAGGTAACAGGCTTGTACTAATAGTGGAATGTTAATTTGCAAAGGCCAGCACCGGAGTATGAGCTCTTGAGGCTCCGCCCTCTTCTCTGGGAGCACCAGCTCATTTGCATTTAAAGGGACAAACACAAAAATTGCATGTTTTAACTCATATCCTAAAAGTTGCGATTTTAATAAGCTAAAAAACTTACCTGTAGGGTATTTTGAACTAAAGTTTCACACACACACACACACACACACACACACACACACACACACTAGAGACATCAGAGACCCATTTTACATCTTGTAAAAAGGGGCATAATAGGTCACCTTTAATCTCTATTGGCCACCTCTGACCACAGGGTTCATGCAAGAAGTCAAGACTGGTGAAAGAATATTGTGCTCAGTATTTTTACTAGTAACTAATGGCTTTAACATTTTTGGATATTTCTTCATGACTGAAGACAGAAAGACATGAACATCTTGGATGATAAGGGGGTGAGTAAATTTTTTGTAAATTGTGGCTGAAGCTGCGTTCACACTAGCAACACTAGTAACTTTTGTTGCTGCAGGTTGCTAGTGGGCGTTCTTGCTACTGGTTGCCTTGACAGCGAATCAGGTTTCTTGCTGCTAAATACAAACATTTTGGAGGCAAAAAACTAAATATAATATAAATATAAATTAAGTCCGTACATACAAACAAAAACAAATGAAAAGCAGAGCCTACTTTTTTCCATTGCGTATGTTTATCGAGGAGAATGATCACATGAGCTCTACCATCTTCGTTCCTATTGGCTGACACTCCCGAAAGTCGCTCTTTATTTGCATAAAGTTGAGGGATTCTGAACTTTGTTGCATCGCTGGACACGCCCCATCTGGTCGCCAATGGTTGCTGTGGCTCGCTGTCACTCTTGTCGCAAGAAATCGCCAGGTCTCCATTGAAATGAATGTGATCGTGTCACTGCATGACGCTTCTAGTGTGAACGGGGCTTAAGAGTGACTCAGGAATATCAGTGGCATCAGCCTATCTCGGCTCCTTCCTTTTTTTTCCAGCTCCAAGTCACCGATTTTGGGAGTATAGTGTGAAACTTCAGTTCAATCCCAGAATTGGCAGAGAGACATTTACTGGCAAAGCGAAATGTCCATTAGCAACAGGCTAAACAGGTAGCACCACCTCCTCATCACGATCCCCAGAAACACACACTTCGGAAGACCCACCTGCAAGGGCTGCCTCCCAAGTAAACGTAACACACAAGTTCTGGTCAGACGAACCTTCTTCCAGTCTCTAGACCAGGGGTGGGAAACGTTAATGTATTTCAGCTGAAGGACGGTGACAGAGAACATGAAAGTAAACAAAGGGGCAGTACGGAAAATATCTGTAATGCTACAATGTCGTTTACCTCTTCTACCTCTTGTTTTGCCTCCTTACTCTTTCATCAAGCCTCCTCACTTTTCTGCTTCTTCCTGGATCTTGACCCTGTTCATTTCTTGGTTGTTCACCCACTTTTCAGAAGTTGTACTGCTCTGTTGTTCTGTGTCCATATGTTGTTCTCTGTCCATATGTGTTTGCCAATTGAGATGCACCTTCAAGTAATTTTAGAGAACTGGTTGTAAGGACTACCCATGAGCCTGTAGCAAATTAGCTCAAAAAGGAAATATTTATAATTAATTATAACTGATTATAATTAATTATGAATATTTTAATCAGATCTTAGAATTAACTGTAGCAGAATTAACGTTTCAATTATTTGATCTGTTCGTCCACCGAATAGACAGTATAATCATTCATCAATTCTAGGAAAGGTTACTTTCTGGCCAAGACAGAATAACTCTCCTACTTTAGTCAGTACTAGCAGTAACTTAACTTGTAGTAAACTCAAAATGTAGCATGTAGCAAGATCAATCATTCAGGGACTTCGCATTGTGAGCAGCACACAGAGACAATCAATTGTGAATATATGTAATTTTATAAATGGAACTGCAGCTAACATACAACTAAACTAAGCAAAACATGTGTACACATACATAGAGGAAGAAAGTGAGAAAAGAGAGAGAGAGAAGGCAAGAATGGCAGTATTCAGCATCATTGGCATCATTTGCATTGGCTTTGTTGTTGAACAAGAGTCCTGATGCGGTAGACAATGGAAGTTCTCTGGAGGTTTTCTCTAGCAGGCTTGTGCACAATTCAGAATTGAATTGAGAATGACTCCTAAATTCCAATTCAATTCTTGAATTTGAATTGAATTTGAATTGATGTCAAAAACAGGATCTAGAATTACAATTCGAATTTGCATTAAAGGAAGCAGAATTGCAATTCAATACAAATTCAAAGAAATTCATATACATAAGTGAAGTGTTTAACAATGAAGCTTTACAATATATGTCAGATATGATTTCATTACATATTCTATAAATGATATTAGTTTGAACTACTTGTACAGATTACATTAACAGGAAATAAACTTTGAAATGAAAATAACATTTTGAACAAAACTAATCAAACATTGAGGGAGTAATTTATTTCAAGAATTTGATCATTATCTATATGTTGGAACAAAATGTATGCAGGGTTGAGGAGTGACTAGTTATGTGTAATGAAATTATGCTATTAAATTACAAAATTAATGTAATTGTATGTGAGATTCAACACATTCTTTCTGTTGTATGACTGTGTGTAATGTCTTTGAATTGCCATGAATTTAATTCCACTTCCTGTCATTCCAACTCCAATTCAAATTCAACTTCCTGTGGGGCGGAGTCAATTCAATTCCAACTCATGAATTGAATGGCGGCCAATTCTGAAATTCTGAATTGTGCACAAGCCTGTTCTCTAGTTTGTTCGAAGATAGGAAAATCCACAGCGAGTCAACAAAGTTACTTGAAGTTAAACTACCAGAAAATTGACTCAAAGGTGATGAGTCTTAGGGAGTGTCTCGAAGGGTTTGAGCATGGATGGGTTGGTGTTGGGGTCTTTTGATAGTTTCCCTACCACACCCACCTTTGGGCGAATTGGCCAATACAAAGTTTGGATTTTAGAGCAGGACAACTTCTCTTTGTCTCCATTTATGACCCATTTGCATGTTTATTGCTGGTCTGGGGAATTGATGCAGTTTTACCCACAATATAGTACAAACAGTATGATGCATTTTCTAATCACATGGTGTACACCATTGTTTAGAAAATAAAGTGCAGATCGTTTTGATACCAAGAATGAAACATCTAGAAGGTATTAAACCAGAGATACATTCATACATTGAAAATACGCATTTAGAGATTAACTAGTATCAATAACGAGGGGTAACTGGGCTAATATAGTATAGAAACATACAAGCAACACATGCATATACCAAGTACATTTATAACTGGTTAAGTATAGTCTAAATAAAGAAAAAGGTTTCTATGTGTGTGCGTTATGTGTATTGGGAATAGTCTGCCATCCACCAAGGATCTGAGGTGCCTGGTGCTGGTGATTGCCTCCCTCATGGAATGGCTTTGAAGTCCAATGGGGAGACAAGAGTTGATCCGCTTAGCATCTTCGTGAGAGCAAGGAGGGAACCATAAACCATTAAACACCCATATAAATGTAGAACGGGAGGCCATGTCTGTAATTTATATGCAAAACGATCATCAATAATCCTAGGCAGACGCTACAAGCCCAATGATGGAATGAAGGTATGGATGAAGGTATAATGCATGTAGATTTTTTAAGGTTCACTTAATTTTTTAGGATTGAATTTCAAAGTCTCTGTTGCTATGTGCTTTATCTGCCTGCTCAGAACAAAATATGCAGTTTGTTGGGTCACTTCAAAACAACTTGCTAAGCTGGTGATATACACAAATCAAAACGTATCTGATGATGTGCCTACCGCTCCATTCAGATTTGAGGTAACAGCAGCCTCCACATAAACTACTAGTCATAATGAATTCGGGAGAGTTTAGAATAATACAAATATGACATTTTATTTCATCAGGCAAAAATGTATTGTGCCAATTACATAATTAAAGGGGTCATCGGATGTCCATTTTCCACAAGTTGATATGATTCTTTAGGGTCTTAATGAAAAGTCTATAATATACTTTGGTTAAAAAAAATCTCAATTTTAGTGTAAAACAACACCCTTTTTACCATGTCAAAATCAGCTCTGCAAAAATCATCCCATTCTGATGGTTTGTTCCTTTAAATGCAAATGAGCTCTGCTCGCCCCGCCACTCTCTTCTCTCTGTGGAGTGAGGAGCTGCTCTGAGAGATTGTTTACTTTAGCCGCCTTTAGCACATTTAGCCTTGCTAATTAGATTCATAAAAAAACCTTATACTCACTTCTGCTGTAGGTGAAGCTGGATCACAAATGATTTGCGCGAACATACATTTATGTAGATCGGGAGGCGCATTCCCTTCACAAACAAATGTAATCCACTGCATCTTCAGCGGCTCAGATGTAGGGAGTAAATGATGACCACTATGTTCATTATTACATCCAGCAACACAACACCTCAATCGCTCAATCTGAGATTTTCTAGTCTAATTTACATCCCTGCTCTGGCATCAAAACAATGGAGGTCAGACTGTTACAGCTTATCTGAGGTAAGACGCTCATGTCAGTCAACTATTGTACCTCTGTCCGTGTGGCGCCGACACTCAAATTGAAAAAGGGGATATTATTTTTCCAGATTAAAAACCACTGCATGGATTTTTATTATTCTAGGACAGATGTGTACATATGCTGCCAACACACATTAATCTTCAAACAACATGTAAAAGTGAATTTTGCATCCGATGACCCCTTTAAACAATGAGAATCTAAATTAGATTATGTAAATACATAACATTGCTCAAAGATGAATCTAAGATTGACCGATGCATACCTGATTGCAGAGAGACACATAGCAGTATATGAGTTTCCTTTATGCAGAGCTGTGCATCCTTTGCGGAGGATCTCTGGTTACAGAATCTTATTTTGAACAAAGTGGTGTCTTTTGCTGTTCTTTTGAGATATTCTCTCTAGATTAGTGGTTTTACTGTTTTGTTGCATGGTATCTGTTTTGTGAGAGTTCCTGATCTTTGGCTTCATGGGGAGATCAGACCGGCCTTACAGGCTGATCACTGGTTGATTTTTCACTTTACGCTCCCCTCATTAGTGAGAGTCAAGTTTCACCTGCACAAATTCATCAATTACAGACACATTTACATTAAATAACAAAATACAAAAATAAATAAAAAGCCTAATATAAATGTGTAGAAAATATGCTTGACAGATTATGACTTAATGAACTAATTCCTTGATTGATCAATATGACATAAGCATTTGATAATGTATGAAACACCAGAAAATCATACATAATCAATTACATATGTAAAAAAAGAAGAAAAAAAAAAAACATTAGCGATTTGGTCAAAAGGGTGAGAAAATGTTTTTATGATCTGCAGAAGTGACAAGATGATGTGGTGGTTTAACAACTTGTTTTGAGAATTTCAAAAACTGTAAGCTGAAACAGAAGAGAAGTCAGCATAGCCCAGTCAGTTCAAAAGCAGTTAACTGATTTTGCATCACATCCTCCACCCAAACAAACAAGTTCCTAGAAAAGCACAGAAGAAACCATATTTAGAGAGAGAAAGAAAGATCCCTCCATTCATTCGAGTCATTCTTATCTGAAGTTCAACTACACAAACCTGAAGAGGTTACAGGTAAGGATCATGCTGCAGTCCTCACTGTAAGTGGGAAACACGAGAATATTTTAAAGACAGCGCTAAAAAAACTTTTTGTGCATTTTCTCAAGGCATAAAGCTGTTATATTATTATTATTATTATTATTATCTAAAGAAGATTTAAACACAAACTAATTTGTCCATATGCTGACATAATATGCCATATTTTCATTTCTGAGGCCAGAATGGATGTACTTGCTATTTTGTTGCTTGCGCTTCTGCCTGGTCTGTGTGTCAATACATCGATAGGTAAGTTTACTAAAATTCATATATATGTTTGTTCGTGTAATAGCATGTATTTACTATGCTGAAGGCCACAGAGAGGCTAATGGCAGTCATTCTCTTTGTAAGGTGTAATTGACCTCATATAGCAATATGCCATTTTTTGTGACCAAAATATATTTGAAAAGATAAATATGTGCTGTTAACAGTGAAGTTCAATAAAATATATTTTTGAAACAGGAAATATATCAAGTTTAAAACTTCATATACTAATACTAATGGACTGAAATATATAGATGTCCAATATGTGTATATTTAAATGCTTAAAAAATTCAGTGTGTGTGTATATATATATATACATATATACATATTGTGTATATGTACATATGTTTCTCTGTGAGAGGAAAGAGACCTAACAGAACAATTTCTAGCTTGTGATTCAGTTTGGTTCTATGCATATTAATGTGTAAATATCTTTTATTAGCAGACTAGGAGACAGATTTCAATGAAAGGTTTTCAAGTGAGTGTTATTCACAACATAAAAAATGCTTTCAACGAACAAATGGTTTAAATATGTCAGAAATTTGGAATAATAATCATTTTAATAGCATAAATTTGTATAGCCATAATACTGGGATTTGTTCCAGCACACACTCACACAAAAATGAATATGTTCTTTGACAAACAGGGAATCTAGCTCTTGGAGCCAAAACAGCCCAATCTTCTACATTCACTTTTCTTGGATCGGCTGAACACGCTGTGGATGGAAACAGTAATTCAAATTTTGCGCTTGGGTCATGTACTCATACTAACACGGAGCATAATCCATGGTGGAGAGTGGACTTGGGTAGTGACTACACAATATCCTGTGTCACCATCACTAATCGTGGGGACTGTTGTGGAGAGTGGATATCTGGTGCTCAGATCCGTATTGGCAACAGCCTGCATATGAACGGCAACAACAATGAGCTGTAAGGACTGCTCTTGCTTTTTCAAGTTCAAATTTTTTTTTTCAGAGCTAATATGTGACTTCTTCATGTCTCTGTGTATCTGAAGTGCTGCAACAGTTTGGTCTATCCCAAATGGAGCCTGTGACGAGCTTCCACAAAGGAATCAGCGTCGCCCTGGCAACCAACCAAAGGCACCTGCACGCACTCTCCACAGGCTGATCGGTCACAGCTGATTCTAATCAACCACAGCCTGTTTAAGCAGCGCGTGCTGGAGCACACAGACAGACTCTGGTCTCGAGCCGAATGCATCTCTGGACTAACTCCTATTCTCTTGTTCTTCCTAGAAAGCAGCGAGTGACCGATCAGCCCACCTTTGGTTTTGGAGCACGAACGGACATCCACTTTCACTCGGAGTTGAACACGCAGCACTTGGAGCACCAGCCACCCTGCACCGGCTCACCTTTTTCTGTTAATTTCTTGCACTGTAAATAAATCCACCCTCCGGGGCATTGTTTCACGAAGCCACCCTTGTCGAGTGATTCTTCACCCCGTGACAAGCCACAGAAGCATTTACATTTAAGCCTATTAAGGGACGATATGTCAACATAGTTCTGCCTGGGATGTTTAAAATTCTCATCTTGTGTGAGGTTGAAGTATATCGCACGTGAGTGAGAAAATATGATGTGATTTAGTTTATTCTGTATGTATTAATATCTGAATAACTGTTTAATTGCTGTTTTATTAAAAAAAATACAAATGCACTACTAAAAGTAATTTTAACACACAAACAAAGCTGGCACACTTTTACACACACAAAGGAACCGCTCTACATTACATATAATATTTAAAAAAAAAAATGTTGTTTTAATATTAATTATTTTTGGTGAGGAAAAACTAACACATTTTTGAGAACAAAAGTTTGACTTTGTGTGTTAGTGCTTATAATTTTTTTTTCTGATTTCATTGTCAGAATGAAGTAGGATGTGATGAAGAACCATAGTCAACAGAGATCCTCCAAGGGAAGACAAAAAAAAACCTTTGCATTACATATTTGTTTTTTAACTTTTTTTTTGGTTTCTTTTAACATAACTCTGAAATACAAATTCAGTCCATTGAGTGTATTTCCATTAAGTAAATACTTCACATTTAAGGAGAGGAAAGGGACGGGGGGGAGAGTAGCATTCACTGCAAAGCACTTCATATCTACTTGTGTACCATCTATTTTCCTCTGTTTTGACCCATTCTTATAAAATGTACCTTTTCTCTAAGACTAAGAATGGATACATTTATTTGTATGGTTTTATTGTATCTGCATCATATAAAACCCTGTATGTTGTATTGGGCTCTTACCATTAATTTTACTAACATATGTCCATGTATTGTGCATAACTACCAAAATGTAAAAGGAGTATGGAACATGGTGGAAGCAATCATGCCATATGTTGTAATAAATGGTTTTATTAGTGTATCAGAAGCAGGAACTTGATGAAAATCCACTGGATACAGTTAATATGAGAAAACAATTAAAGACACTGGAACAACAAAAAATGTGTTTATTTATTTATTCACATTTTCTTTGACATCCAAGAATACATCCACAAATGTTAGTAACCACTGGTTCTTGAGTTGAGGGACAAAATATGTTCTACATACTAAAGTCTAATGGAAATCTGTATACTCAGATCATTAATTCCTTCCCAGTCAACAATTTGATCTCACAGTGATCTCACCCTTAGCTCCCAGGATTCTCATGATGTGGTTACAATGTGAGGTCACAGCGAGTTAAAAGTGTAACCGCACAGCGCACTCGACCGTTCGTAAAGCCGTTCTGATGTAAACTTTAGAATTCATGAAATTGTTCGTATTTTCAAAATGTTAATTGGTACGAAAGAAATGTACACCTGCTCCCTACCACGTGTAAATGGTGCGTGAAATGTTGTTATTTTAGCAAACTGATGACAGAATTTTGTTGCACTGCCATTATAATTACAAGTTCATTTGCCCTTGCCCTCTATTTGTTTTTTTTATAGCTAAGTTGATAACTGTAAAACACAGCACTCGTCACTAGGCGTGTTTCCATTACAGATTTACGCAAAACTTTGGCGATATTTTATAAATGTCATTAAAAATAATTGCAAAATGACAACGTTTCCATTAACCGATGTGATGCGACTAAAACGTAATTTGTTCCTCTCGCGATAAGTCATGTCAACGGTGAGATTTGGTGGGATTTGGACAGATTTTGGCTTTATTTAATGAAAAGAGGCGTATGTTTGTATCTTTACAGAAGCAGGTTGGAGAGCCGCTTCAGAAACGTGTGCGATGCTGCTGGTATAAACATAACATCAGCATACACATTCTAAGCATTAATATCAGGGAAAGCCCCTTATAATTGAGAATGCCTAAGTATGAAGTGTTTCTTGGAGTTTATAGTACATTACAGAATGATCATATGAATTTTAACATGTGCCATGTGACCTGTAAATGCGAAAAAGCCATTTTCATTGCAGTTTTGCGAAATATTCCTTTTTCGATTGCCTGAAAGACCACCTTATGCAAGCTAATAACTTTTTTGCGATATATGGGAGTTTATGCGAAATTGACGCGCATCTTGAAGGGTAATGAAAACGCGTCTACTGTCACTAATTACCCAGCTATACATAAAGGAGGGGCGGGACAAACCATTCTACAACAACGAAGAAGTCAATATTACTGGTGAGTGCTTTTTTATAATTAGTAAAATTCTTAAAAAATAAATGCGAGTAATACGTTGCCGTCGTGGATAGCAACCAAAACATCTCAGCGGGAAAAACGCTGTGCCACCAAAGCATTCTCAAGCGCCACCAGCTGTCCATTTTCAGAAGAGCGGCTGACATTTTTTGCGTCTGGCTAAAAACACTTTGGTCGACATACGTTAATTAAATATTTATTGTTAGGCATATGGCCTATTAATCTTTTTTTTTTTGCATACAGCACATTTTGCGTAGCTGTAATTCATAGGCGGGGATCACGCTAATTTTACGCTCTAATATTGGTCAGTAATATCGCAAACATCATGTTGAAGTTAATCTATTTCTACAATTCAGTTACCTTGTTTATTTTGATTTCCTTTCAGTCTGGTGTTTGCATTTGACAATTTTAATTTGATGGATACATTCTGCTTCTGGTGTTGTTTTGGTGACTCCTTTTCGATTCTTAACTCCTATTTCTTTGTCCCCTTGAAAAGACTTGACACATCCCGAAACACAGAGAACAATATGTCATAGCAATCAGTTGCTAACAACGTGAAAATAACTATTAGTTAAACAAAATATGAAACAAATCATGCATCCATGCTTCCACAAAACATGCTTGTATAGTTACTGAAATATGATCATGAGTTAGTAAAGTAGTCTAATAATGATCTGATATAGGAAGTATAATAAATACTGATATGCAACCTAAAGCAACGACTAGCTGAAACATTCTAGAACTAAACTGAACACACTTATGATTTTAAATGCTGACTGTAAACAAAGACTGGACGCGACCGTCTCTGACGTGTTTGGGTGTGATCAGTTGTATCAAGTCACATTCATAATCAGCCTTACAGTCCTGTAGTGTGTTCCTGGCTAAAAGGATTAGTTCACTTCCAGAACAAAAATTTACAGATAATTTATTCACCCCCTACTCACCTAATTCTATGTCTGAGCTGGCAAGATGTACACCTTCACATGTACTTTGCCATGTGCCAGGCCAGGCCACAATGCACAGTGCATTAAAATATCATATCAGCATATGTAAATAGCAATTAAAGAAACCACTCACTATTTCTCCAGTGTAACAATTCCAAGGCCCAGAACAAAACAGAAATTCCACAGTCAACAGTCCCCAACACAAAAGTGCATCAAAATAGTGATGTTCGATTCCTAAACGAACTGTTCTTTGAGCCTATTTATAGGTAGTAACCGAACTGAATTGAACTTTAGTTCCGGGCTGATGATGCAAGATGCACAGCTGTCGAAAGAAACAAGAAAGACTGGCAGTTTTGATGAGGAGGATGCATCTAACTTTTATTGTATAACTATACACAAAAACAACAAAATACAAATAAATAAAATAATTGAATAAAAAAAATCACTTAACTCAAATACGTATTAAGTAATAAAATGAATAAACAGAGAAGGCTGACTACAATCAGCTTGCTTCCATTTAGTGAGAAAAGCCTATACTCTACACCTGCTATCTACACAATTCTTCTGGTCTGCAGTGACGAGAGGACAACGTTTGAGCTCAGTATCTGAGCAAAAGCAGAACCAATTCATGAAAGAACAATGTATATTTAAAAGCACACTTCCAGTTTTGTGTGAGGTAGGAAGGAAATCCCCTTGCGAGTGGAGAGATTCGTGTTTGCGCATTCCATGGATGCGCTATCGTGTTACATTATTGCGCTCTCAACATTTGTCATTAAGATTACTGTCACGAATCTGGTCGGTGCTCTGCGGACCGCTCACCACCAGATGTCACTCTCACCTTTTCATTGCACTCTGACTGTTACTTTGCACTTCGGACTGCATCTCCCATCCTCCACCGCACTGATTGCGTCAGCCCCCATGACCAATCAGGCTTCCTATAAAGCCCCGGACTTTCCCAGTTCATGTCACGGATTGTTGTTAGTGTTTTCCCATTGTTTAGCGTTTCCTAGTTCCTAGTTCCTAGTTCCCAGTGTTTTGTTCTCCCGCCTGGTTATCTCGTTTTCGACTGTCTAGCCGCCTGCCTTTTTGGACTATCTTTCGTTATTGGATTATTCTCTACGATTGCCTGTGATATTCCTGTCTGCTCCTGCTTTGACCCTGCCTGTACGACCATGTCTTTGTCTCGCCCCTTTAATAAAAGCTCGCGTATGGATCCGCTCGCCTCTCGCCTCTCATTCCCCGTTACAATTACACTATAGAAACCGCCTAAAATTAAGTATAAAGAAGAAGATCCGCCACTGCCAGATGCAGTTAGAAATTTTGTAAAAATGAGCCTATAGCTAGATACAGTATTTGGTAGGGGGGGGGGGCACCTGGGGTGGCCAGCCAGATTTCAGGGGGGGGAAGGGGGGCAGTGTCACCCCTGGCCACAACGTAGACACGCCCCTGGTGTTGAGGAAAGTAAGAGTTAAAACTCTGCAGTACACCTACCCTCCAGGACTGGGTTTGGCTGCAGGCAGCGGTCTCCAGTGCAAAGGGAATCACCTACACATCCTATGCACCATTAACCAGAGGCAAGTGGAGAATCTCTATCTCGACTTTCCTAGTGAAGTAAGTTGAAGTGACTCTGCACAATGGGGACAAGTCCTTAGACACTTATGCCATACTGGATGATGGGTCTGAAAGAACAATCCTTCTGCACCCTTCTGCCCAAACACTGAGAGCCTAAAGCTGAGAACTGTGAGACAGGATGTTCAGACTTTAATGGAGCTACTGTACTCAAGCCACTGCCCCTTTTGTCTAAAAGTGTAAAGTCTCTTCTCATAGTAAATTAATATTATTATTATTATTATAAATAATGATGTGCTTCTACACCATTTGCCACTAACAATAATAATAAAAACTAATTAAAATATTTTGATTTTGGCAGACGTATTAGGCGGAGGTGGAACGGGATGTGGAGTTTTCTTTACAGCGCTATGCAGCAGTATCTTAGCCGTCTTAGAGTCTTCAAAACACAAGCAGCAGACTGGTTTGTTTTATCCAAGGCCATTAAACGGCACTAGCATAGTTTAGTACAGGGTTACCAGGCTTTCACAACAAAACCTGCCCAATTGCTAGCCCAAAACTAGCCCAATTGTGTTTGGGGGTTGGGGTCCCCTGTTAAAAATCATATCTTGGGGGATAAAATACACATTTTTTTTTGTTGCGGTTTCCCTGGTATATTCCCTGGTTAGACCAACTCTAAAATGGAAGACATTTTATACATTACCTATTTATATCTTTATTACATCAAGCCCCCATTTTGTGCATTTATTTTTTAATTTTTTTAAAAGGTCTACACTTTCCTGTCTTCTTCTAGCAAGTGCCATGCTGCATTCATAGAAATGCAGAAGAGTATGCTGTAAAGAAAACCTGGGTATTAACCCTCTGGGGTCGAAAAACGCGCCGGCGCGGTTTGTGGCCGTTTTTCTGATAACGCCAAAAAGAACTTCAATTTCTCCGTCATTTTTGATCGTACAGATAAGAGCAATACATCAATGGAATCTGTAGGGAATTCACTTTTATTTGTGTACACTCATAGTAACAACAACACTCTGTGGTTTTGTGAAATAAAGCAAACAAACAGGGTATGCAGTTTGCTGCGTTGTTCTCTGTGATCGTCATTAAAACAGCTGAGTGACACATGCAGGGCCTGTCAAGAAAATGCCTTAAAAGCACTGCAGAAAGTCTTTTCAGAAGACTGCTGTTGCCTCAGGTGCTTTTCATTGATCTGGCAGTGCCATACACAGTGGTGGAAATAGTGCAAAAAAGGCTTCAAGAACTGAGAACAGAAAGTAAATTTAAGGTTGTCTTTGAAAAACCAAAGGAGCAGGCTAAGGCTGCTGGAATTGAATTCCTGACAAAATATCTGGTGAGTCAAGACCCAGAAAAATACCTGCAAGGTATAAGATCAGTTCCAAGGCAACAGGAGAAGATCATCACCCTGAGAATTTGGAGGAGTTCTACTGAACAGGGTGTATCGGGTCAATAATACACAACTGTGCAGCCAAATCCGGTCTGTAACCTACTGGCCAATATGACATTCTTCATTGGACTACTGGAATGGACGCAACATAATGCACACGTTTTTGAAAACAGGGTTCACCTTTACAGAGAAAAAGTGTGCAGTACTTGGCTGGCCTTCATCTGCCCACATGAGGTGGATCTATATAGAATAAAACAGCTTGCTTTAAGTGACTGATTTGAATTTGGCGCTGACTTCACGAAATTGACTTCACAACATCTTTATCTCATGTGAGTGAACATCATTTTAAACATGATGAAAGTACTGTTCATTTCTTGTAAGTACATTTTGTGTTATGTTTAAAACCTTTTAAACAAAGGGAACATCATTTTTTAAAGTAATATTTAAGTAATATTTTTAAAATTAAGTTTGTGAATGGGATGTTATGCAGGACAGAATCTGAACATATGATTATGAACATATAGTATCAATATGATTAAGAACGTAATTTTTTTTTTTCAAAGTTGAATAAATGCTTCTTTGTCATGCTTTGTGTGTTCAGCTTTATGTGTCCACCCTGTCATTTGCTGGTCCACCCTGTCATCTTGATATTTTAAAATAATTATTTAAATAATAATTCAATCATATCTATATAATCCAGTATGTGCAATAGCTAGGTGTGGGGGCAATTTGTGTCTCAGGTCTGACAGGGATTGTAGGTGGGGGGAGTGAGTTATCAGCACTCTCTCCACCTTCAATACCACAACTGAGATGAGACCCTTGAGCAAGGCTCCGAACCGCCAACTGCATACAGTGTGTGTTTGCGTGTTTATTCACTACCCACTGCTATGTGGTTTATTCACTACCCACTGCTATGTGTGTGCACTTGGATGGGTTAAATGCAGAGCACAAATTCTGATCATGGGTCACTGTACTTGGCCACACGTCCTTTCCTTTCCTTTCCATCTATTGTTCAGGTAGAATATAGCCTGAGGTAAAAAGCTGTTCTTTTGCCACTTAGTGATGAATGTCCCTAGGGGCTCCATAGAATCCAATAATGGGAAATGACACTTCCACTGAAATGTGTATAATGTTCCAATAAACCTATGCAAAAAGATAATAGCAAAAAATATTCCATGAAAATTATCCTGTTGCATTACATATAGGGGGTTTATTTGGACAGGTCCATTTTCACCCACCTGCCTGGATTCCCACATATCTTCTGAAATACCCAAAGTCACTAAAATGGGTCTAACACACCTACACCATCAATACTGTGTGTGCAATGCTACATGTCATAGAAGCATGGACAGAATAATTATAATTTATTTTAGTTGGTTGGTCCCACTTGCACCATGTTATTTTAATTAACAGAATATTTACATACTTTACTGAAAAACTGTATCAAATTGTCTTTTTTATTACATTTCTCAATAGGGTCTGGCTGCAGACATCTGAACCTGCACTCTCAGACACCTGCACTCTCAGACACCTCCACTCTCAGACACCTGCACTCTCAGACACCTGCACTCTCAGACACCTGCACTCTCAGACACCTCCACTCTCAGACACCTGCACTCTCAGACACCTGCACTCTCAGACACCTCCACTCTCAGACGACTGCACTTCCGGAATTGACGTCACTTGCAGTCGATTTTATTTCTACTTTATTTTAGTTATTTATTTTTTTTAATTGAATCTCTCAACATTTTACAACAGTAGCCAGGTGGTGAAGACAAGAAAAAAGAAAATAAATTACAGTGTCACTCGCAATCGCCACCTGCACTCTCAGCTACCTGCACGTCACTTGCAATCCACACAAATAGTGCGTGTTGCCAATGGAGACAAGACGCTGTGGTCATTAAACGATTAAAACTAATTTAATAGCATAACGTACAGGGTCCTAACGTCGTCTGTAGAAGATAAAAACAAGACCACGCAAATCCGTGGCCACAGAACAGCAGAATATGAACGAATATGAATATAAAGCAGAATATGAACGAGAGATTATGAAGTCTCTGGTTAAGCGTTTTCCTCCCGTAGATTAACACTTAATATGGCTTAATGTATTAAGATGCAATAAAAGATCAAATTCGATATACAGTTTATTAATATAATGTATATGTAGGCTATATAGTGTTTTCCTTCGCAAAACGTGGCATAATGTGGCATAACGGATTAAGATGATAAAGACTAAACTCAATATGCTCCTATTCATTATTAAAACAACTACACACAAGCAGGTGAGCCCAGAATAAACGCAACGCCGCTTATATTCACGTTTTCCCATAAAGAATAATCTCTATAGCTGTTTTAATTGTCTTTTGTTTATATTGGTTTTCTATGGGAGGAAAACGTCTATTAACGCATTGCGTTCACGTCTGTTTGCCTATACAGAGTTGGTCCTTTTAATATCACATAATGCCTTTCTTATGGCGCGTATATATATCTGCTGGTTTATTGTTTGACAACAGTAAGGTTTATATTGAATTTAGTCTTTATCATCTTAGTCCGTTTTGCCAAATTAAGCGTTTGCTGGGCAAGTATGAAAGTGAAAGTTTGCATTCATGGCCATATGCTTGACAGAAGTACATTAAATTAATAAACTATATTACAAATTTGATCGTTTAATGGCATTTAATGTATCTTAATACATTAAGCCATATCAAGTGTTAATGGTTTTCTACGGGAGGAAAAAGCTTAACGAGAGACTTTGCGCATTGCGTTCATATTCTGCTGTTCTGTGGCCACGGATTTGCGGGTCTTGTTTTTATCTTCTACAGATGACTTGCAGGACCCTGTACGTTATGCTATTAAATTAGTTTTAATCGTTTAACGACCACAGCGTCTTGTCTCCATTGGCAACACGCACCATTTCTGTGGATTGCAAGTGACGTGCAGGTAGCAGAGAGTGCAGGTGACGATTGCGAGTGACGTTGTAATTTAGTTTCTTTTTTCTTGTTTTTACCACTTGGCTACTGTTGTAAAATGTTGAGAGATCCAATTTAAAAAAAGAAATAACTAAAATAAAGTAAAAATAAAATCGACTGCAGGTGACGTCACTTCCGGAAGTGCGGTTGTCTGAGAGTGGAGGTGTCTGAGAGTGCAGGTACAGATGTCTGCAGCTAGACCCTTCACACATTTCTTGCAAGGAACCTCTGGGGATGGATCTAATCGGAAAACTCACTCGCACAGACAATGGCCATCAACATATATGGTAATGATCAATTGCTTGACCAAATGGCCACAGGTGTCACGCGTCGTGGTGTGCGGGGAATGAGGAGTATGACGAGGAGGTCCAGAGTATGCACATTTATTAAACAATCCACACGCAGGAACGGACAGGAACAGCAGGGAATCCAATGTGAAAACGACATAAACAGACTTTGACTAGACCAGAGTGACAACAACAATAACCGACAACCAAATGGTGAACACAACCAAACTTAAATACACCAACCAATCAGGGGGAAGACAAGTGTAACAGATTAAAACAATGACGTAACAATTAAAAACGGAACAGGAAAGACCAACTAAGGGCATACATGGGAGAAAAAAACACAAAACAGTCCACTGGGTGTGACATTACCCTCCCTCCCATAAGGTGTGACTCGCGCTGTAACAAATAGGGAGGGTGGGCGCCCTGGAGGCTCGTGCAGGGCAGACACAGGAGGGATAGGAGGTAAGCCTCCAGGGCGGGTCAGGGAGCTTGGGGAGCCACGGCGGAGCATACAGTCCATAGTGCCATGGCGGGTCAGGAAGCTCGGGCAGCCACGGCCGAGCACACAGTCTATGTGGCCATGGCGGGTCAGGGGTTTCGGGAAGCCACAGCCGAGCATACAGTTCAGGCGGCCATGGTGGGTCAGGGGGTTCGGGAAGCCACGGCCGAGCATACAGTTCAGGCGGCCATGGTGGGTCAGGGGGGTAGCCCCCCCCAAAAATTTTCTTGGGGGAACTTAGGACATTGTCAGCCCAGGAGAGTACAGGAAGGCCGGGCTCGGGAGGCGCAGGCACAGGAAGGTGCTCGGGAGGCGCCAGCACTGGAGGGCACTCGGGAGGCGCCGGCTCTGGAGGCCGCTCGGGCGGCGCTGGCACTGGAGGGCGCACTGGAGGAATGGACGGGACCAGTGGAGACTTGGGAGAGCTGATCGGGACCAGCGGAGACGAAGGAGAGCTGGACGTGACCAGCGGAGACACAGGAGAAAATAATCCACTTGAGTCCATAATGTCCTTAATATGAATGTGGCTTGCCATATTCGCAGCCTGTAATCCAGAGCACGGGGGCGTGGCTGGAGTCCGTGAGCTGGCCGATGCCGGAGACCATGAGCTGGCCGCGGGTTCTGGGCTGAGGATGAGGGAGGAGCTATGGAGAACTGGGGTGAGCGAGGGAGGACCGGAGGGAGTGAGCTCGTTGGAGCAGCACGTGGAGTACGCTGGCTGGTGGTAAGCTGGAGCGGCCGCGTGTTTTCAAATGGGGGGGAAGATTAGAATCTTTCACATTGACATAGAAATTGGAATGACAAAGAGCAAGAACATAGTTGATAAATTCCACAACCGGTTTGCGACAATCGTCAGGAGTTATAGAACAGAACAGTTTGTCATCGTTTAGCCCCATTTGAGAACATTGATCATGGCGTCGCTCCACCTCACCAGGTGAAAAACGCTCAGGAATTCCTCCACGTACTGTTCCAACAGCCTCTCCGCCTGTTGAATGTTCATGAGGAACTCCTCAGCCCAGAACATTTTGTTTGGTCGGTTAACAAGCTTCTCCACTTGGAAGTAAGTCTGCAGAGGAGGTCACACACTGTATTATTGTTATAAGCATGAGGCATAAGTAAACATGAACCTAGCCAACATGTCCTACCAACCAATACACCTGTATAGGTTGTTTGTCACTTCCCTGAAATAAAACCCATTGGAGTGTTTATTGACAACAGGGCATTTTGATATTAATGCATTGTACACTTTTATCTGCGTTATAATTAGGGTTTCGTGTAGCTCAAATGGTAGAGCGTGGTGTTGAGATATGCAATCATGTTATCATCCGATCATGGGTTCAATCCCAAGAAATGCATGTATATGCACTATACATCACTTTCTAACACGTCTGCCAAATGCATAAATGTAAATGTGTTTTGCGAAATGGAAATAGGACAAACGATGGGTAAGGGACCTTGTGAAAAGTCCACACATTGCATTTAAATGAACACACATTTTGATTGGTCAAGACAGTCATATGTTTTAATGACGAGAGACGCAACACGACACGGCCTTTATTTTTATGCCTGCTAGAGGGCACTTAACTTTAAAATGTAAATATAGATCGTAATAAGGTGCTTGCACAAATAATCTATAGGGCCATTTTTTGGAAGAGGACAGTCTCAACCTAGTCCACTGCCTTAATAGGACAAAGAAGAATTGTGAAGAAGTCACAACTTAACACAAACACCAGTTAAAACGGAACACTGGTGGCCAAATCATTGAGAAGTCTTCTGTGTTTTATTATGGGAAAGGGTTGGGTCATGTTAACTTCTGCCTCACAATGCAAGCAGCTAGTTGTATCTAGCTGGACACCTACAGGATCTGGTGACTATGGTTGGTTGGCTGCTGAGTGGTTCTCACTGCCTTCATTTGTTGACTTTGGACTTCAGTTGGCACTGAAGGTTTGCACTTGTGGTCTGGGGGCTTATTACAGAAAGATTCTTATCTTAGGTCTAAACTTAAGATATGATACGTTAAATTTAGATTTTTCGCAAATTGGATGGATAACAAAATGGATAAACAAAACCTCTTAATTTTAGTGCCACAGAAATTGCCTTTTCTACCGAACTTATCAAAGTTTCAAAGCCGATACTATTTGGTAAGTTTTCACCTTAGCTCACTCACGAAGACCAAAGACAGGGAGTGGGCAAGACTTGCTGAAAATCTGTCTGTGGTGTCCGGCGTTAACCGTAATATTATGTTGCGTGGCAGTCTGTATTTACTTTTAAGTGTTTTGGGTCCTCCAAGGTATGTTTCTGAGCCAGGGGATACTCAACTGTCCTGCACCTGTCCTAATCATAACCTCTGGCTAATGATCAAACTGTTAAGTTTGTGACCATGACATCCACTTACACTGGTCAGCACGGTGTAACGAGGCCAAGTTAGAATCCATTTGTGGTAGTTTATTAAAGGTAGTTGCAACAAACAGGCAATAAAAGGCAGGCAGAGGGTCAAAACCTAAGTAGCAGTTCAATCAGTCAACATACAAGGGATTAATCCAAAAGGCAATGGTGAGCAGGCAGTAGGTCCAAACCAAAACATCAGTCCGATCAGGCAAACAAAACAAAAGGGGTAATCTAGGTAGTCGAGAAACAGGGAACCAGACAGAATCACACACAGAATAAGCAGACAGAAACAACAGGATAACCGCTCGAGAACGGTATGTTTCCACTACAGCGTAGCGAGCTGAGCAGAGCTTTTCCATTCATTCCTATGGAAGCTGATCGTAAATGCTCACGGGGTGCATTATGGGATTGAAAGCGGCATGGAGAAAGCATTGAGAGCGGCTTATTTACCATCAATTTCACACGCCCCAAAGCAGTGGCATTGTAGCATTGCTGGTGGCACTGAGCGTGGATTTGACGCTGTAGTGGAAATGCACCGTAAGGCAGGTAAACTGGCAATACTTTGCAATGAGCACTAGTAAGGTCTCTGGTTATAAACAGGAAGTGTGTGCAAATGAAGCAGAGGGAGTGGAAGACAGTCAGTACTCGGGTAAGGCTCTCTCTTATCAAACATTAATTCAAGTGTAATAATTCTCAATATTAATAACTTTTTTTCATAACTGGAGATAGATGAAATAAAAAAGGTAATACAAATAAGTTAATCTTGTTGTATTGCATAAAAAGGAAAGACAGTAACACACAGGAACACTTCTGTCATTGCCATTAACTGCTGTTGCTGAACCAGTGGGGGACCCTACTTGTGAAAAAAAAAGAAGTAATTTTATAAAATAAAACTTTAATATAATAACAATGCCAATAATGCATTCCCTCTGCATTCCTTTGTTGCATAAATGAAGATGAATGTTAGGAATTAAACTTAATTTATTAAGTTTACTTGACCCTCATTAAGCTGCAAACCCACATGACTTATTTCTGCAGAATGCAAAAGAAGATAGTATAATGAATATCCAGTTGGGTGAATTCAGTACAAAAGAAGAGAATGTTGTGACTCTCTTTAACCTAATAAAGCACTGTCACACCCCTGTGGACTGTTTTGTTGGCGTTTTCCCTCCTGTGTCCTTATGTGGTCTTCCTGTTCCGATTCTTGTTATGTCATCACTTGTTAATCATGTACATCTGTCTATCTCATTAGTGTTCCTATATAAGTTTGATTCAGTTCCTTGTTGAATGTCCGTTCTTATAATGTTATTTGATGTTAGTATCGTTGTGTTGGCTTGTGTTTTCCCCGCTGTTCCTGTTTGTTCCTGTTCCCCTGTTGGATTATTATATTAAAGCACGTTTTCATTATTTCCTCGTCCCTGCGACTCCTTCCCGCACACGACCCCTGACAAGCACAAAAGTGTGTCAGAAAAAACTGATAATTTCTCAAGGTGATTCAATCAGTTAACCTAATTTTAAAGCAGTTTTATATAGTCTGCTCTGCTGTGTGACATCCAGCACTTACCAGTTTCACTCCATTGACCTCAACAGTTATTCTCATTTATGTAGTGGGACTAACAACAACCATAAAGTCTTGTTAAGTCTTTGTGTGAGGATATTAAATCCATGTCCATTTTTTTTTTTGACACATCCTAGGTGGTTTTACCAGAATTACTTGCATGTACCATAATGTAACTAATGTAATTCTGTAGATATAAGCAGTGAGGATAACAGCGGTCCAAGGAAGCCATGTCTACATCCTGGACCTGTGTCTTAGATGTGACCAAAAGGCTGCTCACCTCACAGGCACGCATCTTGGAAAGTGGAAATAGAAATTTTTATTTTTCCACATATACAGCTGTCAAGGTACACAAATAGTCCATCAAATAAAATGAAATGATAAAAATAAAAATGATTATCATTGCTGGTTACTTGGTTGCTATAATTCTGTTACAGCAATGTTTATTTTTTCATAGGATGCAACATTTATCAATAAGGTCATGCATTCATTGTGCTTTTAACAAGGATGTGTACCTGGGTGTAAATTGTATGGACACCACTGCTGTAAGTAATCACCCTAACAGTCATCCTGCATCTCTTGATGATTAGTCAAAACAACTAACTTTTTAAGTTGTATTGTTATATTTCACTAATATTCTTTTGTTCTCTCTCTCTTTTTCTCCCTTTGGTTTGTCAACTTCAGCTAAACAAAAAGCCACCAGGACGCTGCATCTTTTGTAATGTAAGTGCATTTAAGTTTATTTAAAGCTGCACATTCATGCATCAAGTTAAAGTCATTAGTAATTTCTTAAAGTGCACCTTCCTCCAAAAATTTAAGTTCTGTCATCATTTACTCACTCTGTTGTTTTAAAGCAGTATTGCTTACTTTTGCAAAAAAAAAAAAAAAAAAAAAAAAGATTTAGAAGAACATTTCACCTGTTTTTGTCTGTACAATGAAAACAACATTGGATGCCATTGACTTTCATAGTATTGACAAAAAACACTATTATTTAGGGGTTTTTAATATATATATATATATAATATATATTTACATTTTAATTGTTATTTTCTTTCTCACTTAGATCATGGAACAAAAAGTAGGCTGGCATCTGAAATGGAAACATCTATTAAAGTGCCTCCGCAGTATAATGCAGGATGGTGGAAGGTGCAGAAGAACAGTGATCAGGCAGAGCTCTACTGTTGCCCCTTAGGGAACTGATTTATAATCTACTTAAATAAATGCTGCTCTTTTAAAAGCATTGTTTAAAGGATCCTGAAAAAATATATCATGGTTTCCTCAAAAATATAAAGCAGCACAACAGTTTTCAAGACTGCTGATGATAAGAAATGTAGTTTTGAGTTCTTTCAAAAACACTGACAAATCTTACCGACCCTAAACTTTTAAACAGTAGTGTTTTCTGCTTTTTTTTTTTTTTTTTTTTACATGGCTGTGAATAAAAGAAAGTATTCAAAATTTATGACTCTTAATTTATTACTTCTACTTTCAGCGTGCAATTATTCTGCATATGCACTAATAGTAATATTGTAGCATTTTTCAGGTAAAAAGTAAAAGCAAACTAATTTTGTTATTTGTTAAGGCCACAATGGCCATTCACAGGTGCCCCCACCCAGCCCACAGCATGCCCACACTTTCCCCACTGTGCCCACACCCAGCCCACAGAGTGGATATACTGTGGGAATTGTTATGGGCCCACAATCGGCCCCATTGGGGGCCCACTTTGCTTTGTGTGGGCTAGACCACACTTAACACACTCTTTTGGGCTGTCCCACTCGGGCCCCACATGGGCCCCATAGTGTGGGGCCCACACATGCCCCGCATTTCACGCCGGCATCGGGGCCCACACGGGCTAGATTTTTGGCCCGCAGTAATATTTTAAGGTTCGAACCATCAAAATAAAGTGTTAGCATAAATTTAGCAAGCACACTACTAATAATAATTACTGCTAGCTGACATGTAGTTGCAGAGTTACTTATCAAGAGCTGTCTAAAGGTTACCATCAACATAATCAAACTGATATTACAATAAAAATAGTTTCATATTACACATTCATCTGATCTGATACCTGATCATAAGGCTTTTTGAGAAAAAAAGTATTATTATTATTATTATTATTGTTATTATAAGTTGTCTTTGTCTGCTTTAAGTAACACAAGTAACATGGCAAAATATGAGACTTATAATAGGTTATAACTATGAGAAGTATAATGGATGCAAGTGGATGCAATGTGTTGATTGTGTGTTATAAATCATCATACTCTTAAAAGCTATAATCACAAATAAGTAAATATTATAATACATTAAAACTGTTCTTATGAATACTCATGAGATGATACAACATATTATAAGTTTTTTTTTATAATGCATTATGCATTCATTATAATGCCTTAGGAATACCCTTATAATGTATTATAAATACGGGCTTCATAGAAAGTGTTACCAAGTTTTTTTTCGGAATATGGCCTATCAGATGCTTGGCGGTTTTTGAATCCCCAGAGAATATTCCTTTTTCTCCAGTGTCCATCATTCTTACTCTCGAATTGATTATTTCATTTTGGATAATGCCTTACTTCCCAGTGTTCAACCTTGCACATACCAAAGTATTATCATATCGGACCATGCTCCTCTTATTCTTGACCTGACTTTTTTTGAATTTGCCTTCCCCTAGGAGGAACTGGCGTTTTAGTACTTCACTCTTGGCAGATGAGAACTTTGTTTTCTTCATTGCTGATCAGATTTATTTTTTTCTAAGCATCAATAAATCACCAGATGTTTCAGACTCAGTAGTGTGGGAGGGTCTTAAGGCATATATAAGAGGCCAAATTATTTCATATGCTACTACTAAAAGAAAAAGTTCCAAAGAAAAACAAATATGTCTTGCTAATGAGATTTCTAAGTTGGATGAACAATATGCTAGGTCTCCCACACCTGATCTGTATAACAGGCACCTTAAATTGAAGTCGGAGCTCGATTTACTTTCGACTAATGAGATAGAGGGCCTTTTGAGGAGAACCAGGAGTGCCTTTTATGAAAGTGGGGAGAAATCTGGGAAAATATTGGCTAATCAGTTACGTGGGTTCCAGGCAAAACAAATTATTAGTAGTCTTCGTTTAGATAATGGGGAGATCTCAACTGATCAAAGTATTATTAATGAAAAGTTTAGAGACTTTTACTCCACTTTGTATACCACTGACTCCTTTCTGTGGGAGGATACTGAAAATTTTCTTGGCCGATTAAATGTCCCCATCTTATCTTCTGATGCCTGTTTCCTTTTAGAAGAACCAATCTCACAGGAGGAAGTGATAGCTGCGCCATTGAGTCTTTTAAGACTGGTACTCTTCCCCCAACTTTAAATCAAGCATATATCTCTCTATTGTTAAAAAAGGATAAAGACCCTTTGAATTGTGCTTCATATAGGCCCATTTCTCTGCTCAATTCTGATGTAAAAATTTTAGCGAAGGTGCTTGCCTCAAGGCTAGAAGATGTTCTCCCCACTATCATCTCTCCTGACCAAACAGGTTTTATAAAGAATTGTCAGTCTTTTTTCAATTTTCACCATTTACATAATGTAATATTCTCAGCATTAGTCCATCCCAGAATGTGTTGTTTCTTTGGATGCTGAGAAGGTGTTTGACAGGGCAGGGTGGGAGTATTCTTTTTTTAGTTTTGGAAAAATTCGGATTCAGCCCAGCCTTTCTCTCTTGGATTAAATTACTTTATAGTGCTCCCTCTGCAGTAGTCCTGACCAATGGTCTGTCTTCTCAACCTTTTAACCTGCATCGTGGAACCCGACAGGGTTGTCCGTTGAGCCCATTATTATTTGCCCTTGCTATCGAGTCCTTAGCAATTGCTTTACGAGAATGTCAACAGATTACTGGAATTACACATGGTGGGGCAGTGCATAAAGTAACTTTATATACAGATGACCTATTGCTAACTCACAAACCTCTTTACCTGCTGCACTATCCTTACTTGAGAATTTTGGTCAGCTCTCTAGCTACAAGCTCAATCTGGGTAAGAGTGAATGCTTTCCAATTAATAAAGTATGCAATTTCCAAGTAATAAAGACATGCAGTTACAGTACCCCAACATACCATTGAAGGTAGTTAAAAATAAATTCACTTAAATTGGTGTCTGTATCACTCGTCAACATAATCATCTGTTTAAACATAATTTTGGTATGCTCCTTGAACAAATTAAGAAAGATCTTTCTAAATGGTCTCCCTTAAAGATTTCTCTAGTCGGACGCATTAATTCTATTAAGATGGTGGTGCTTCCTAAATTTCTTTATCTCTTTCAGCGTTTACCTCTGTTTATTCCGCTATCGTTTTTTAAATCTTTGGATTCTGTTATCTCTTCCTTCATTTGGAATGGTAAACATCTTCGTTTGCGTAAAGTTTACCTTCAGAGGTCAAGACGAGATTGTGATATGTCCCTGCCTAATTTTAAGTTCTACTATTGGGCGGCCAACATATGAAATATACTGTATTGGTGGCATTATTATTCTTTACCAAACAAACCATCCTGGGTTGACATGGAAATATATGCACATAAGCAAATTTCCATTCCAGCACTTCTTGCAGCCAAATTACAGCTAATTTCTTATACTTTTGCTGACTGCCCAGGATTTGGACCCAATTTAGGAAATCATTTGGTTTTAAAGATTCATCTCTTCTTAGTCCCGTTGCCCGTAATCACTTTTTCTTGCCTTCAATGCAGGATGGGTCATTTAGGAACTGGTCTGACAAAGGAATAAATGCTTCAGAGATTTATTTATTGATGGTTTATTTGCTGTTTTGAACAGTTAGTATCACACTTTGGTCTTATTAAATCAGATTTCTTCAGAGTCTTGCAAATAAGAGATTATGTTAGGTCGTTTCTAGGAGATTTTCCAGTGATGTCTCCTGAAAACCCTTTAGATAGTTACCTTTCGTGTAACATAATATCTAAGGGCTTAATTTCCACCATTTATAATTTAATGATAAATCAGACGTCTTCTTCTTTAAACAGCATTAAAAGAGCTTGGGAGGAAGACCTTGGCAGCCCACTCAAATGTTTCCTGGTACTAGCTCCTTGTGCAATAGATGTCAGTGTGCTGAGGGTACTTGTCCAAAATTAGAGCATTTCTGGCGGTCAATATTTAACACCCTTTCTGTGGTTCTTCAGTACAGATTAGAGCCAGAACCACTTGTGGCATTGTTTGGAGTCACTCCAGAGCAGTCATTATTTTTAGCATCAATGTGTAAAATTCTTGCCTTCTCTTCTTTGTTAGCACGTAGAGCCATTCTACTAAAGTGGAAAGATCCTCTCCCACCTACACATATTCAATGGATTAAAGAAATGATGTCTTGTCTCTACCCAGAAAAGATTAGATACTCATTAAGAGGATCGGGAAAACAGTTCTTTAAGGTGTGGCGCCCTTTCTTTGATAATGTTACCGTGGCAGGGAGACGAGAGGCGAGCGGATCCACTTGCAAGCTTTTATTAATGGGACGAGACAGATACATGGTGAAAGCAGGCAGGGTCAGACAAACAAGCAAAGAGGAATAACGAAGGCTAGGCACAAGAGTAGTCCGTTTAACAGTCCTTGATAATCCAGAGGCGAACGAAATCCGTGAAGGGCAGAGACCAGAGAATAATCCAATAATCCGAAATAAGAGTCCAATAGGCAGGCAGCAGACGAACGCAAAACGAGATGGCCAGGCAGGAGCGTTAACACAGGGAACAAAGGAAACTAGGAGACTTGGAAACACTAACTATGACAATCACAACAATCCGTGAAGTGCACTGAGAAGGTCCGGGGCTTTTATACAGTCTCTGATTGGACGCGGGTGACACGAGTGGTGGCTGATGGGTAATGAAGTCCGGGGTGGAATGCAACAGACTGTGTGTGTAAGTAGAGTGAGGGCGACATCTGGTGGTGAGCGGTCCGCAGCTCACCGACCAGATCCGTAACAGATAATGTCAACACTTTTAAATAATGTCCTATTATTGATTTGAATTTATTTATTTATTTATTTTTCTTTTTTCTCTTATCCGAGTGTATATGTTGGTTTTTTGGCTAATGTAGATGTTTATGTATATATTTGTGTATGTATGTATGTATTTTATTATTATTATTTTATTTTTCTTTAAGCCTGTAATTCCTGTCTAAATTAATGGACAGCATGAATGCTACTTTGGGGATTTGTGGGTAAGGGTTGGGAGATGTGATATATCTTGGGAAAATCAATAAAAAATATTAAAACCAAAAACATCAAAACTTTGTTAGTATATATATATATATATATATATAAGCAAAAACACTGAAGAAGGAATAAAGACTATATTCTACTGGGAAAACAATGATACTTTAGTTGCCCCCACATACGGAAGTTAAATTTCAGATAGCACAGTCTAATTTAATGATCTCATGATTCTTTGGAAGTTATGTTTTTTAAGGGTGTAGACAGGGTGGGGATACCTTTAGTATAAAAACACTGACACTTGTTCTCCGTATCACTCACAAGAAGGGTAAGTTATTTTCACTTAACACCTTTATAGTCATTTTTAGATATCCTTCCAGTTACATGTATTTTCTGAGACTTGTTTTAAACCAAACAAAACTGTGGTTCTGCTTTAGTACATTTTAAAGAACTTGTGTAAAAAAAAAAAAAAACCTACTAAGGATGGCTGAGAGCAAAAGCAAGTATTAGCTTATTTCATTATTTCAGCAGATCTGAAAAATTAGCAGCCATCAATGTGATCTTTTCGGTCTTTAAAAATATGCAATGTTTTTTTTTTCACCAGTGGCTGTGACCCAGTGGAGCCCGACATTTGTACAAGACCTTGTCCCTGCTGCCCAAAAGACAGCTCTTCTCTACCATCTCTCTTACCTGTGCCTGGCCAACTTCCCCAACCTGGAGAGGATCATCAGGAGTCGGGCTGTGGAAACCCAGCTTCTGTTTGGCTCTTCTGATGCAACTATGTTGAAAGTACTTTTCAGATTTTCTTTTGAATTTAGTATTTCCATGTCTGTCACCTAGAAAAAGGTGAAATAACTATTAATAAATACATAATGTGAGCCATAAAAAATGTTCACTTTTTTAACTGACATTTTAGGTAAAATATAAAAAATAAGAGTTTTTTTTTCACCACATCTTTGTTCGATATGTGTCTTGTAAATTTTAAATGCATTTCTTACATACCTTTAATGACTAAAAATTCATCTCTTTCAAAATGATTTGACTTAAAAAAAACCTGTTTATTCTATTCTTTCCCCTTTCTAGCTTGTACTTATCTGAACAATGCCTGTTTTATGGTATTATGAGCACTTCCTAAGTCGTTTTGCCTCTTTAGGACAAATCGCAATTCCCCACTTGTAGAGTTCTAAAAGCGTCTGCTAAATGAATAAATTGTGTAAATGTAAATGACTGCAGCAGCATTATAAGCAGGATTTACAGGACAAACACCAGCAAAAAGAGTTCAGAATGTTTTGTCACTATTGTCACTGCTGTCTTTTTTTTCCAAGTCTTTACCTCACGTCTCTTCTCACAGTGTATTTTGACAAGTGAAAACCTGGTTCAGTCACTGTTTCCCATGTTGACAAAAGCTGTGGAGAAAAACAAGCCCATTCTGGCAGTCAAGTTTCTAGCCAAAGCACAAGTCTGGATCAAAGAAATTATCACTGAAGTGGACAGGATAGTGGAAAAGTAAGAACATTTTCCTCATAATAACATGTTTCAAAATAATTTATTTATCCATATGAAACTTCTTTAATCACGTAAAAGTATCAACAAGCTAAACTTTTAAGCTAGTTAAACCAGCCCATTGCTATAAAATGTTAATTTCACGGCAACATTTCTTTAACATTGTGTAGGTATGATTTACACAACAAAGATGTGGCATCATCCACCAGTGATGTTATCAAGGAAAAAATTGAGACAGACAAAAAGATTACACAACAAGACCATGAGATGAAGCAGACTGAAAATACCCTGAATGATCTGAAATCAAAACTCCAAAAAGCCACAGAAGAGCTTGCTGAACTTGAGAGAAAGATAAACAGCAAAAACCAAGAGATTCAAGATTTTGCCAGCTCCATAACCAAAACAAGTAAAGGCCTCGGCATCTTCGCTGCAGTTGTTCCGTTCATCGGGCTAATTGTGAAGAGCATTTATGATGCTGTTTATGATTCTGAAAATGTTGCCTGTATGAAGGCTCTTGAAGCTGAAATGAATAACCTCAGGGCTGATAAGACTGCTCTGAAACAAAAGCAGTGGCAGCTCGAACTTCAGATCTTTGATTGGCAGATGAAGTTTGCCAAAGCCAATTTTGACCGGAGTAAGTGTTTTCTTTTATGTTTGAAGTATACCTATATGACAAGTCTTAATTAAAATTGAAGTCTAGTTTAAGACAGAGCAATGTAGCATGAAGCATGTTTCTTATTTCATCTTTGCAGATTCTATACCAGATCCCATCCATTTAAATGAGGTTCAGAGTAGCTTGTCAAAAATTCAGGCAATTCTGATTCAGCTGAAAAAATTCTGGGAGAATGTTGCTCAAATGTTGAAGTACCTGGAACAAAAGACCTTTGTTGGAGAAGATCTTATTGAAGACCTTGTTGAACTGAAAGATGAATTTCTAGAATCAATCAAAGCAGCCAAAGAGGTATCAATCATGTTCACATGATTACAAAAAACATTCCCAATAAGGTTTTATTTTTTCTCTTTATTTATACCTCAAGGAAGGCTTGAGTGTTCCCTTCTAAATGATAGCCTCATTTTTTCCAAACCATTACTAATGTTTCATGCAAAAGCCTAATATTATTTTGGAAATATTTTAATTTCACAGGCTTGGAGCAGTTTTGGTGCAGGCTGTAAAAAAGCATCTGTCATCTTCAAGATCCAAACCAAAGATGCCTACAAGTTTCTGGAGGTCAGCCCTTCCTCTCTCTCCAAGGAGCAGTGGCAAACAGAGTATGAAAGTGTGAAGGAACAACTGCAGAAAATAGACCCAGTGCAAAGTGTGATGTCCTCTGATACACCTGCCATTTCTGAGTGATCTACATGCACAAGTACATTGTCCCATTTGTTTTTTTTTCATGATGCTGGTAACCTGGGATGATGATTGTGGCAGAAATGTGGAACACTCTTTCACATTAATTCACGTTTGTTTGTATAGTACTTCTCACAATATACAGTGTTGTAAAGCGGACTCAGAAAATGCAAATTTCTACATTGCAACTAGTACTAATGACGTATTCCATGTGGCAAAATGAGAAAATTCAGCCAGTTAATGACGTATTCAAAGAGAAACTGTGAACACAATTAACAGCAATGATTATATGTTGTGAATTCACGAATCATTCCCAAACATGTTCCAAAGCTATGAGTAAGTTATGTTAGTGTGAATGTTACTTTTTAAACTGTGAATTTTACTGTTTTATTAATTGATGTAATGTCATTATGTCACTCAATTAAAATACAAATCAAATTTAAACATTGATGATACTGTTAGGGACCTATCTACCTGTAACGGGGAGTGAGAGGCAAGAGGCGAGCGGATCCATCTGCGAGCTTTTATTGATAGGACGAGACAAAGACATAGTCGTACAGGCAGGGTCAAAACAGGAGCAAACAGGTATTTCACAGGCAAGACGTAGAGAATAATCCAAGAAAACGAGCAAGAGTCCAGAAGGCAGGCGGCAAACAGTCGAAAACGGGGGAGCCAGGCGAGGGAACTAAACACAGGGAACTAGGAACTCAGGAACAAGGAAACTAGGGAACGCTAACAATAGAAACACAACAACAATACTCCGTGGCTTGCATGGGGAAAGACCGGGGCTTTTATAGCGCGCATGATTGGCCACAGAAGTCGACGCAATCAGCGCGATGGGAGTAGTAGTCCGGGGTGCAATGTAACAGTCTGTGTGTAGTGACAGGGTGAGAGCGACAACTGGTGGTGAGCGGACCGCAGGACACCGACCAGATTCGTAACACTACCGATCTAATGTTAAGTGCTACAAGTAAATAACAGGTTGGTATTTTATTGGTTTTATTCTATTTTCTGTAGTACAAAAAAAGGTTATAAATTAAGACTTAAGATTTGTCATTTTCAGCATACATACATAGGGTACATAAATAAATGTGTACATTTTGTGTTGAGTTTGTACTTTTAATTGAAAATCTGTAATGGAAATAAAATATTTAGTCAATGATACCTTCGTATCATCTGTGGCTTGTATTTTTTGTTCTGATTTGTTCTTTTGTATTGATTCAAAGCATTCAAAACAACACCAGTGAGGCAGCACAGCTGCTGCGGGATGCAGCCCAGGTTTTCATTGAACCCAGTCAGGCTCCTAATGTGTCAACTTTTATGGCAAGACAAGACAGAGTGCAGGCAATGAAAGTGGCCTGAACAGGGCAATGGCAACACTTAGCACATTTGCAGAAGCGATTAATACCATGTAATATGCAGGGTGAGGAACAGGTAATGCCAATCATATGTACTTTTTTCCAACCTTACATTTGTTGTGAACGCAAATTACAAGTTACATTTTTGATTTAATTCTGTATTTATAGGTGTCGCAATGGAGACCTGCCACTGATGCTCCCTCGAGGTGCCACTTTGTGACCTGAAAAGGCATTTAATCCAGTGTCAAGAAAAGTAAGCTGAAGGGGTTGTTGATGCAAATATGACAATTCATACAAATTTTTGTGTTCAAAAATGGGAGTGACAATTAAAAGGTTAAATAGTTCGCACAAAGAAAAAAAAAAACGCAATAATTTGCTCATCTTAAATAGTTCCTAGACATGTTTGGTTTTACTCACACTAAACACACAAAGAGTTTAGGGCAGCACTTTATCATTGAGTCACCATTCAGTTTTCATTGCTCTACATAAATAATATAACATTTTTAAAGTAAAAAAAAATAATGCTATTCAAATACAATTAAAACATTCAGGTGTTTATATATATATATATATATATATATATACACAGCAGAGCACTGGATCCAGAACAAAAACGAAACTGTCATAAATGTGTTCCTGTGTGTTATTCTACACAGAAACAACAACGATCTATCACGCCACATTAAAGAGTGCCAAAACGGTATTTATTACTTAATTGAAACAGACAGAATTTGAAATCTGACACTTTGTTTCGTATCAAAGCCTAGCCTATTGCTATTTATTGGAAGGAAGATGCATTATATACCGTTCATTCATCAGATGAAAACAACACCCTTTTTACCTTGCCAAAATCAGCTCTGCAAAAATCATCTCATTCTAAGGGGTTGTTCCTTTAAATGCAAATGAGCTCTGCTCACCCCGCCCCTCTCTTCTCTCTGTGGAAAGATGGTCTTGTTTACATTAGCCGCATTTAGCCGTTACACTTCCTAACTACTTCTACTCCATGATACTACTTATACACACTTCTGCTGTAAGTGAAGCTGGATCATGAATGATTTGCGTGAACATATATAGACAGTAGAGATGCACGGATGAGCTCAAGCGTCACCCGAATCCGCAGCTTCAAATAAATTATCCACCTGCCACTCACCTGCACCTATTTTTTTCTCTGATTTAGATAACCGCACCCGACCCGCACCCGATCATCATTTACAATTATTCTAATTCTTAGTTTTGCATGATGATATGATGAATGGATGGTTCATTTTTTGCAGATTCAGCTGATCTGCACATCCCTGCACACTTATATAAGCTTAATCACTCGTGCTTTTAAACCAAA